>NC_061516.1:11440000-11740000 GCF_022379125.1 Scophthalmus maximus | reverse complement strand
GTTACCGTTGTCTGCTGTTGTTCTCACATGTTTTGAAAACACACACACACACACACACACACACACACACACACACACACACACACACACACACACACACACACACACACACACACACACACACACACACACACACACACACACACACACACACACACACACACACACACACACACACACACACACACACAATCTCTCTCTTTGCCCCCATATATTTACATTACATGTCACTAACTCTGTATTTTCTCTCTCCCCTAGTGCAGGAAGGGGAGAGAGATTCCTAGTGCAGGAATCTCTCTATTATTATTGTTATTTATCATAATCATCATTACAATTATAGTTATTATTAACAATGTCATGGCATCTATAAGCATTATTTTTGTCATTATAACAACCAGTCTGACGGAGATTAAAGCAACGGTTATACAGCTGTACTATCTCTCTCTCCTCTCGCCCAAACCGGTCGTGGCAGATGTTCCGCCCACAACTGAGTCTGACTTCCTGTGTAAAGTGCCTTGTGAGATAATGTATGTTGTGATCCGTCACCTCTGGTTTGAGGTCTCTGTGCACGACTCCGGCCTCGTGCATGAAGCTGACAGCAGAGAACAGGCTCTGCAGCAGCTGACTGGCCTCGGCCTCGCCAAAAAGTTTCTTCCTCTTGATCCTCTCCAGCAGCTCCCCGCCTCGCAGGAGCTCCATCACTAAATATGTGTGGTACTGGTAGAGTGGGACATATGGAGGGACGGGAGATTATGTGAGGATTTTTTTTCTTGTGGCCTAACATCCAATATTAAAGTACATGCATTATTATATTTTCTGTTTGTTGCGTTAATGCTACATATTCAAATTGCACACGTCATCGATGTGGGTTTCTTTCATCGTACCTGATCAGTAAAAACGTCGTGTAGCTTGACGATGTTGGGGTGAGCCTCACATTGCCTCAAAGCAGCAATCTCCCTCTGAGTGTTCGCCTCCGTTCTAACAGACGAAAAATGAAATATTTAAGTGGACATTCTGGCACTTATACCATCAGATGGCGCAGTGATACAATAAAAGCAGAGTCAAGCACACAAACACAAAGCGATTCAACATTGTGTAGCAGCATCACATCTCCCACTCACCTGCGGCTCACAATCTTGACCGCATACTCATGGCCACTTTGCTTATGTCTGCATTTCCTGCACACGGAGAAACTGCCCTCGCCGAGGGGCGGCCCGAGGAGACACAACTCGTAGTGCTGAAAAAACTGTGATTCCTGAAAAATAAGAATGTCAAATTGAGCTATGTTTTGTTTTGTCATACACAGTAGGCTCAACGTTTAACAAGTATATGAAAAGAGCCTTGTTTCCGGACTCTGCGCTCATTTCTTCCATACATGTTTTCCAAACGTAGCCAATATTTCAAGCGAGACAACACAAAGAGGTTTTTTTAAATGGCAGAATTTTTTGTGGAGGTTATTTAAACTGTACATTTTAATGAGATCACTTCACCTGGCCTTAACCTTAAAAGCCAACAATTTATGTATCTGAGAAAGCTTGGCTTTAAAGTAATACAGACCAAATTTACACTCAGATGACCAAGATGGGCGGATAAGTAAATGTGTTGTGATCAATATTTTAGTTACAAGTCTTATTTTTCTTCAATTGGAATCTGTAATATTGAAAACAACTCTGCTGCCTCGGTTCGACTTCCCGTTATATGATTACAGTCTAAAGTGACCTTACACTGTCCAAATTCCTAAACAGACACTATTAATGTAATTCTGGTAAATGATGTCAGAACAAGGTATTATGATCATTGTATTTCCTCTATATTGCTTAGAGCTTAATAAAATACGACAAAACCTACAGTGAAATTAGGTTCGTCAACTTTGGTTAGTAATCTAGGCTCAATAAACAATTTTTCTCTTCTTCTCTTCTTTCTTGTCAGTCCTGATTAACAAAGGAGTCTTTTTTTTAATGCCGTTTAAAATCTCTATAGATTACAGAGGGGGCACTTTAAAAACAACACAAGACACTTTTTGTCACAATGGTTATACTGCAAAAAATAACTACATAACAAACAATGCTCAGATTAGTTTAAATCTTAACCAAAACACGAAATCATACAGATTATAAGAGATCCGTACCTCCAACATTGCACTTCGTTGGACAGAGGCCGAACCGGGTCGATCAGCGCCAATCTGGGTTTCTACAAAGTCTCCCATGACTGCGTTCTTATTGAAGAGGATGGAGGGAGCGATGAAGGAGTAGCCCTAAAATAATACAGAAGAGGAGGGAATACATGTTGAGCAGTCTGCTTTGAGTGAGCATGAGAAAAAAACTGGCTGCACTAACTGTATTAACAGAAAGAAAAAGAAAAAAAGCAATCAACTTTATCCAAATTATATTTTTTTAGATGGTGGTTACGGGTGTTGTATTTATAAACTTTAACAAGGGTTATGGGTGAGACAGCAGGGACCGACCTTGAACAGGCGACCAGTGCTTGGAGGCGTGCTCGCCGGAGAGTAGACAGGATCCATGCCGGTGAACTCCTCAGCAAAGTTTCCCACGTCCAGTTCACTCTTCAGCTCCGGTTTGAACGGACTTGGCAACTTCTTCTGTGCTAAATCAGCCCAGTTCAGTTTCTGTGAGGAAACAAAAAGCAGATGGGAGTTTATGGATTGAATGAAAAGAGGTGACAAGAGGAAGAGAGGCATCAAAGTAAAGCCCCTTTCACACTGGCCAAAAAACCTGTTTAAATCCGGTAACACCCGGCGTTTTCTGTAGTATGAAAACTTTCACTCGGCATTCAGCCTCGGGTCAATGAAGGCTCATCTCCTCCTTCGGTAACTGCTGTTACCTCACTAGCTCGCAGGCTCCGAACTTTAGTAAAGAGATCTCTCGCATGTAGCTAGCTCGCTTAGCCTAGCTGTGGCTCGTTGGTGGTAACAACTAACACGATCCCAATCATCGATGAGGTTTAGAACGGGGCACCTCTATTTCAACCCTTCGGCAGACACACACGGCATCAGCAGTAGGTCTCTCACTTCTCACAGTGGCCATAAACTGTCGGTAACAGTGCAAGATAGAAGGTAACGTTGACCACCGGCTCACTGGCGACCATGTTTTCTGTTGTTTACTACACTGTTCCTCTTCTTTGTTTTATGTCGCGCACCCTTCTTTAACGCCACCTATGACTCCCACCTGTCACTACACTGTTTTCCTGCTTGCGATCATCAGACCCTGGTCTGCTGGCAGTGTGACAGTGGCCAATTGCCGATTAAACGTGGGTCGACCCGCGTTTAAAAACCCCCCCTAATTTTGGTGTGAAAGTGATATAAATGGAAGCTGAGCTTAGGAAGGGACCTTGAAGAAGGGATGCGCCTTGATGTCTTCAGCCCCCCGCGGCCCAGAGCCCAGCCTCTTGTGGGGATCTTTCACCAGCAACTTCTTCAGCAGATCCTGAGCAGTCGCTCTGATCATAGAGGGGAACGGTGGATCACAGCGCAGAATACGTCTGAAGATGGAGATAGAAACGCAAAATTCAAATAAGACTTTAAGGTTTTTACCACATTATGAACAATCACATGCATCATTTTCTAACTGCGGGTTAGGTTAAATCAATTAAATCGAGAACACAATGGATAAGTATTTGTATACTACAGGCAATGAGATGAGACAGAGTCGGAAGCACTCACTTTGACACCTCACTCTGGGAGTTCCTCTCTCCCTCCAAGGTGAAAGGAGACGCTCCCGTCAGCAGCTCAAACATCAGGATGCCGAGGCTCCACCAATCTACCGACTGAAGTAAGAGACAAGTTTAAAAAAAAAAAACATGAAGGAAAGAGCGCAAAATATGTGCAGATGATGCACCTGCTGCGATTTTTTATTTAATCCCTGCAACCTGGGATGTCTGTCATGATACTGACCGAGACTGGGAAAGAATTTTTTTATCTGATGTATGGCAAATCAACCTGTGAAGTGTTTAAAGCACTGAGTATTTATCTTCAAGGTAAATGTTGAAGCCACAATGGATCTCCCTTTCATCCTGAAACATTCATATGTAAAGAATATATTATCTGAAAGTTATTTAACAGTTCCTGATATGTGACCTAGTAAAATCTCTGACATCAGTGCTTGCTGCTCGACTCCCACATATCTGACCTTGCCATGTCCCGACTTCCCCCTGATTATTTCCGGCGCCATGTACTCAATGGTGCCACAAAACGAGTAGGTCCTTTCCTTCTGTAATTGGGAGAAAATTGGAGTTAAAGTGTATTTCTCAAAGAATCTAAAGTGAACAAAATACTGTTATAACCTAGCAGTGCACATACCTCTTCTTCCAGAAACTCTTTGCTGAGACCAAAGTCCGTCAATACCACATGGCCTTCATTGTCGAGAAGAATGTTTTCCAATTTGATGTCTCGGTACACAATCCCAAGCTGTGTGTGTGTGCGTGTGTGTGAACAGAAATGGAATGTACGTTAAGATTCCTAACAAACAAAGAAGATTCAAATGACCCTTGAAGTAAGATATCCCAGAAGTCAAGATGCACGACCGCTATCAGCCGGTTATTTACAGCAATCACAGCACTTTTTAAAGTCCATTCACTTTGTTCTGAATTACTTAAATTCAAATCCCTACACTTGTCACAGTAAACAACTGCCCAGAGAGCAACGCGAGCTAAAAACACAAACTAATTGCAATAATACCTCAAGAAATGAGAAGACTGCTCGCCGACAGTTGCAGCTGCTTTAACGGTTTTATTTGACGCTATCCAAGAGGAAAGACTCATAAAAGTCAGCGTTATGGTTTTTCAGCTAATTGAGCAATTTGTGCGAATGGTGGTTTTTCAATTAGTTGCAAGACTTTTAATTTGTTTTATTCTATTTTTTTCAATGAAGAATTGTTAATCAATTCTTAACATTACTTTACATTCTTTTTGTGCAAAGCGACTTGCAATCATCGAGGCAGGTAGCGTTAAGGGCCTTGTCTCAGGGCCCACACTGGGATGACATGGAATCGAACCCCGACCTTCTGTACCAAAGACAGCGGGGTAACCCACTAAGCTACACCAGCTGCTTATTAGTCATACCTCATTGAATTAAAGTCTGCTGCCAATTATAATAATACAAAACTCAGCAGTGCATTTGAAAATGTTCTCAAAACAACCTTAAAATGCAGTCTCGCCAGAGATCAGAACAAAAATTTTATTATAGGTAACCACTAGGCAATGCTAGGCTACATCCATACTATGTTTTTGTTTTGAATCAAAACCTCTGTAATTACCTCTGTTTCAGTTGAACACATATCATGTGACTATTCACGTACACTAGGCATGAGTGTGCCAGGTGGAAACAGGAAGCAGATAATCTACTCTGAGGGTTGGTAGCTTAGTTACAGAAAATACTACGAATGAGAAACAACAATAATGAAAAAGTAAGACGAGGGATTTCCTTTTCTTGGAGCGATGTCCAGGTGGAACGGTTTCTGACATTAAGTGTTGCTTTCATCGGTGGTCGTCGATTTATGGCTAGTAGGAACCAAACAGGAAGCAAATGCAGGCGACTGCGTCATTGTTTCCAAATGTCTCCGCTTTTGCCCCATCTATACTACAATGCAGCCCCAGATTTTTCAAACCAAAACGGGGCGAGCAGCTTTTCCAAACTTCTCAGTTTTAGGGGCTACGTAGTGTGGACGCCAGGCGTTAATGTAGCTGTGATGCGTTTTAAAATGAAAACGTAGTAATGTGGCTGTAGCCTTAGTGTTGTAGATTAAGTAAGTTTCAAGCAGTAAAGTTTGCATGCGCTTCCAGCCAAGCACCAAATGACCGACATAGTTAGATACGACAGTGACTATCTGGTGAAGAAAGGCAAAATGTTGTGCTTAAAATATTTTTTTTTTGCTGTGTTAAGAGGCTAATCCAGAATTAGAAGGTCATCAAATATGGGGCTTACGTCTGTAAGGTGGCCAGAAATGCAAATCAAATAGGATGATAATGTTGCTCTGTGTCTGGCAAATTATGGTTATTAGGCAACCGCTTGCCAAAACTTCAGCTATAACAACTTTATAAAAGGCATTAAATCAGTGCAGGGGTCCCTTTAAGACGGCTTTGTCCTCCTTCTGCCCTCTAGCATCCAAAAAAATCAATAAGTGCAGCTTGAAGTCATGGAGCTGGAAGGAGCAACACCAACCTTGTGCAGGTGCTCCAGAGCCAGGATTATTTCCCCAATATAAATCCGCACTGCCTCCTCAGGAAAATGATCCCGCTGGTACAAATGAGTGAACATCTCCCCGCCGCTCACATAGTCTGCGCACACACACACACACACACACACACACACACACACACACACACACACACACACACACACACACACACACACACACACACACACACACACACACACACACACACACACACACACACACACACACACACACACACACACACACACACACACACACACACACACACAGAGAGAGAGAGAGAGAGAGAGAGACAGACCGATACATCGGAAGCTTGAATAGACTTAATACAAAAATGGCAAAAACACACATATTGCACATAAGGTCAACAAACATACAGCTATAGACAGAAACATAAAGAAGAAGTGTATTCAGTGCTTCAAGCCTGAAGGGACAAGAATTCCCTATATTTGATTCTCGTGCTCCGCCACTCACCCAGGATGAGATGAAGTTTGCTCTGTGTCTGGAAGGCATAGTGGAGCGTGACCAGGAAGGGAGACTGGCGGATGTGCTCCAGCACCTGCCTCTCAGTGCGGGTATGTTCTGTTGTCTTTGCCTTTTGAACAATAGCTGCTTTCTTTAACACCTAGGACAACAATCAAAGTAAACTTAGCGTAGATCCAGACATCCTGCTTGGAATAAAATAGGACACCAAGTCAAAGTAATGTGTACATCCATATTGCAGCTAAAAGTGAGGTTGTATGTCAAATATCATCTGCCCGTGAGAAACTGACAGTCTCACCTTCATAGCGTATAGCTGGCCCGCATCATGGCCGCTGTTCTTCCTCACCAAAAACACTTTTCCATAAGCTGGACAAAGACCAACACATTTTTCCTCAAATAGTTATAAAAAAAAAAGTAATACTAGAAATAGAAATGCAAGTAAATTAAAACAGCAAAAGATGAGCACAGGGGAAATTATTTCAAGTATCTAGAAATCAGCTGAATAATTGCGAAAACATTTCGGCACACATAATTAAAGGTAGGTCAATGTGGATGAGATCTAATAAGAGAGATATCTACAGAATATCTACCTTCTAAAGATACACATCTACTCATTGCCTTAATGATTTGAAACATGTTTTACCACAGCATGCAAGTCCCCAGGAGCAATTTCTCTTTATAGACTCAAGTCAGGGATAAGCGCTTTGCCCTCGAGATTTTAACTCTCAAGGGAAACCATGGAACGAGAACTCATCCTACATCACACCCTCATTCTCCGACTTTACATTATAATGAGATTTTAGTTCGGGTTTAACAACAACTAATACTGTATGTCAGACATGTCATGCTTCATGTGGACACATACCTCCAGTGCCCAAGACTTTAAGCAGCTCAAAGTTCTCCATGCCGACCCTCTCAGAGTGACCTGTGAGGTTAGCTAGTGACAGACAGAAAAGTATCACAATGAAAACATATAGTATATACTGTATGTTCACTTTCTGCACCCAACAGACACAACAGAAAGAGAGTATTAATATCTCTTCAATTATTCTTTGAAAAAAATTGTCCAACGTTTATAAGATACCAGTGTTTGAATGTGATTGACTTTCAATATTCTACAATAAGAACTAGGGCTGCAACTAACAATTATCTTCATAATCGATTAATCTGTCGATGATTTTCTCGATTAATCGATTGGTTGTTCGGTCCTTAAAGTGTCATAAAATTGAGAGAAATGTGTTTCCCAAACCCCAACATGATGTTTTGTTTTGTCCACACACCCAAAAGATATTTAGTTCACTGTCAGAGGAGCAACGAAACCACAAAGCTGAAATCATAGAAAACTACTTCGATGTTGGCCATTAATTTAGTAGTCGATTAATCGATTAACTCTTGCAGCTCTAATAAAACTGTCTGACAAATACTGACAAAGAAATGTTTGGGGGGGGGGTTTCTGGTTTTGTTTTTTTTTCCAAATGTTCACAGAAAAATGTAAAAGGCTTCCATGAAACATACACATGTACTCAGGTTATCTAAGTCCAGCCTGGCGCATGGATGGTTCAGATCTTGTCAGACAAATCATTTGCATGTATACCAGGAAGTCTGTAATCTACACACGGTGAAGAAAAACAGAAACACCTGCTGGATGTTATGCAACCCAACACAGAAGCTCAAACTACCTGGCTTGACACTAGTACATCCTTTTGGATCAGATCCTCTGGTGCACCACGTCCTGTTGTGTTGCACCGATCACCTCTCAGACAAAAGCGATTAGAAAGGACCTTTCACAAACGATGCAGCCGACAACAGACGCGGTCATCGGCTACACTGACCTCAACGGCCCGGACAACGAGTGGTGCTCCGGACTCACCGTTGGTGATGAGGTGCTTGACGGTGCAGGCCTTCTCGTTGCTTTTGGCGTCGGAGTCATCGCTGCTGCTGGATGCGTCCCCAGACATCACGCACACACAGGACGAGGCGGCCGAAGCCGACGGGCTGGTTGCGATCGGCTGGGCGGCCGAGTGTTTTTGCTATTCTCAAAAATTATGACACGCGCGGCAATTTCGCAAACAAATGTTAAAGAAGCAAACCTACTGCAGCTGCATTGGACAGTATAGGGGGATTACCGAAAGGACCGAGCAGCTGTGTTTTCTAGACAATGCCGCTGCCCTGACGTGAACCCCCACGCCTTCGACATGCTGCTGTTTCGCATCATTTATTTCATGTGATTGGCCGAAATACAAAAAAAATGAAATCACCAAACAATAAACGTGCAGCTGTTCGGACTCCAGCGACGCGCCAGCTGAGTGTTGTGATGGACTGTCCGCCGACAGAAGGACCGTCGACGCTGCTCTCGATTAACCGTGCGCGTTACTTAACAGCTGAAGTTCAACTGTGGAAGTGGCTAGCGTTAGCATTAGCCGCTCGGCGGTAGCGCTGGTCAATATTCACAAGTTGGCTGACGCCGCTTGGTCAACAGAACAGAAACATCAACGCTGCTTCGTGTGGCTGACACGACGCGAGCCGGCTGCAGAGCTCGTCAGACAACGGAGCCGCTGCGACGGCAGGACGTGTCGCCTCGCTAGCTCGCACGGCAGCAGGACGTCCACCGCTCGCAGCTAGCTAAGCGCGTCGCCGCAACTACCCGTCAAAGTTTGAACGTCGGCTAAAGCTAATGTTTCGTTGGCTGTGAAAACTGGCCTGTTCCGACACCAGCCGTCACACCGGTGTTTGGTTAAATCCCGTTATCTTCTCGGTCCTCCGGTTAATGATTTCATGATTCGCCCATGACGAAAATATTGACACCGTACTTTGTGTTTATTGTCGGACGCTAGCTTGGGGCTGCTAACGCCAGGATGCTTTCGACACAACCTGGGCGACGGCCAGTCACGTGACCCGTCGGCTGTGGGCGGGGCGACGTCTGCCCCAGATCTAAAAAAAACCAAAACAAAAAAAACCCTGCTTTGATTGTTTCATTTGATCAATTATTCATAAATGTGTGTAAATGTATTGACCATGTTAAACTAAGCCATTTTATTACACTGACGACTAAAGGGGCAACACAGCTACATGCACACACTTTGCATGATAAATATTAATAATAATAATTTGATGCTCTATTTGTGTAATGTATCACTATTCTCCACCGCATGATATACTGGTATGTGTATTTAAAGGTATTAAATAGTCACATTAGTTAAAGAACCTCCTATAAAATGTAGGTCTGTATGACAAAAAAAACCCACCACTGACCTTTAGGATACATTCACATACTGTATATTTCACAGTACAGCTGATTCCCATTAGTACATTACATTTTTTGGGGGGCAGTTTTATTTTATATCACATGAGTTACACTCTTTTTTTTTGCTTTGTTGTGTGCCACATGTCATAGAGAATTCCTAATGGAGCAATTCTACCCTTTGAAATGTGAAAACAAAAAGGTGTTACAAGTCATTTCAAACCTATTTGGGCCCCTCATGGTAACCATAGCACAATAATTACTATGACAATGTGGTGTCATAGTGAGGTATCTGAGGCCAGAACCCTAAATGTGCAGTCTGCTGCTGTGGAAGGACAATCTCTACCACCATGTGGCAAGTCACTGAATTTGAGAGCGTAAAAATTTAAATCAGAAAAGACTGACTATATTAATAATTACCTTGCTGAGTAAAATACATATCAGAAAGTAATGACAGGTCGCACTGGTGCCTCAGTACAATATTTATGAACTAATTAACTAATAATTGCTATCTAAGAAAGGCAAATCCACCCTTTAATAATCACATTGTTTCAATTATGTTGAAATATTCAGGCCAAGCAAGTCGTCACAGTTTCTACAGTTCTCTTGTATTTTCAGGTTTGCCATAGAAAAGTCATAGGCCAGCTAAACGTATCTACTAACTTTGATTAACAAAAGTAAAAAAAACCTGATCCCAAAATCGTGACTGCGTGAGGACCATTGTGCTCGATAGCCTTTGAGCATATAAGAACTTTATTGTGAATTTACGGACAGTTTGATTATTTCCTCTGGCACAAAAGATTTGACTCTAAGGCTCTAAATGGCATCCTCCCAGTTCCCGTTACAATTTGTCTAGATCCATCATCACTCAAACTGCAATCAAGCTAACACTCCTGATATGAGTATTACACAAATATTATCAACTGGACAGTAGGCAGCCTTAAAGAAGACAACATAAAAGTTTAGAACAATGGCTCTTGTAGACTTTTTCAATTTGTGATCTACATTACAAACGTGTAGAATTTCTTGATTTTTGTTTCATTTCCTTAAAACCACTTCCATGAAGTGGTAGGAATATGCTAACTGCTTTTGGGTGGATTCCCCCTTTAAACACTGAACATTACTGGTGGACTGTATTGTGATGTTTATTTTAAGATGTATTTCAGCATCTGTACACACGATCCAGAATTTTCAGAGAGAGATTTCTGGAGTCCTCAAGTTTTTCAGATGACAACAAGATGCTTTCTTAGATACAATGTAAAAGTTGTGAAATAAAAAAAAAACATTACATACATACAAAGTCTCAGCTAGACTAAGGACAATATAATTTTGAATTTGAAGGCAAGAAAATAGGATGTAATATTTCGGAGGGATTTGCATGTTGTTCCACTTTGTTGTTTCTTCGCACGTCTGGCTTGTCTCTCATCAACGAATGGCTATGAGTCCAACATCAATGAGTTTCTGAATCTTCTGAGCAATAACTGGATTCTTTAGGTGGCTGAGGAACAAACGGGAAGAAAACATAATAGATTATTCATGCGTTTCTGTGGATCACTGCTTATCTGCCCAACACTAAGTGAAGGCAGAGACAGAAACGGACACAAAAGTCGGTAAACTTACTCGCTGAGGGCCTGAGGGTCCTTCTGCATTTGCTCGAGGATCATGCGCATGGCTGGGTCGGACATAATCTGCTGCACCTCGGGATCGCCCATTGCCCTTTTCTTCACGTCCTCGGGGCTGTCATTCCTCGTGGTCTGACTGACCATACAGCGCTGCAGGCCTTCGGAGGCTTCCTGAGGTGGAGAAGGGGAATATGGTTAAGACTAGATATAACATTGACACAGACTATTTCAAAATGCCATACTTTTTCAAACTTCTTGATTTGTTTAATAATATATTTTTGTTCCAGTATTTGCTCAAATTTTACTTAAGTGGATTTTCCCCCCTAACGCCATTAATATCAATACATCCTGTTACTACCATGTAACAATACAAAGACACTGTATGTCGCTAGGTGCAACCAAAAAATGTCACCATATGTAAGTTGAGTAGTGATGACATGACTACTCATAAAAATATATATTACACACATCCTGTAATCAATCCTGTAATCAATCCTTTTCAGAAAGGTGATGAATTGTTAAACCTGCTACTTCAAAAACAAATGGTTATGAAGTCACAACAATTCCAAAATACAACAGCAGTATTGTGTAAAATATTAAAACTTCAAACTAATCTTTCCAAATGTCCAATTTTTCTATTGTCATATACACAAAAATATTAATACCATATTGTGTAGGTACCCTTCATGACAAATTAACTCCACTAGACTTCTGAAGGTGGCCCGTAGTGCCAGGAGTGCCAGTGGTACCAGTAGTACCAGACACCAAGGCGTTGGCATCAGATGCTCTAAATACTGTGAGTTGCACCTTGAACTCTTTGTCATGATCATCAAACTATTACTCACAACCTCTTGAACAGTTTTGCAGTGTGGTAGGGCACATTATCCTGCTGAAGGATACAACATGCCATCAGAAAATACAACCGCAACGAAGGGTAGTACTTTGTTTGGGTACTTGAATACCAAGACCCAAGTTTTCCCAGCACTTGGAGCAGAGGACCAGAGTGATCATGGACACTAGGCTGTGCAGCCCCATACAGAGCAAGTTGATATGCTCTGTGTGTTCTGACAACTCTCCATCATGAACAGCATTAAGGTTTTCAGCAATTTGTGTTGCACTATCTGTTCTGTGGGACTGGACAACAGAGGGCCAGCCTTCGTTTCCCATGCGAACCAGTGAGCCTCGGGTTCACCATTCGACCCTCCTTGGACCTCTTCAGTAGGTCCTGACCAATGCAGATCGGAACCAGCCCACAAAGACCTGCTTATGTGGAGAAGCTCTGACCAAGTTGTCCAGCCGTCACAATCTGACCCTTGTAAAAGTTCCTTATAGATCCTTATAAATGAACAGTTTCATGCTTCCAACACATCAACTTCAAGAACAGACTGGGATTTTACAGATATGTTTTCCTGTCATGTTTTCATTTTCAAACTTTGTATGGTAAACCTGTAAAATACCTTTGAGGAAGAGTCAAGATCCAGAGCCTTGTGGTATGCATCCATGGCTTTGGAATAATCTTTCATGGCCTCCAGAGCAGCTCCTTTACGAGTGTAGCCTTTTACTGTGGGCAGATTTATGACGATAGTTGTAAAGTCAGGGTGATTTGTCATCAAGCTAAACTTCAAATTGCTTTTGATAATTTTTGATTGTTCACCATACTAATTATTAATATTATTATATTTTAATATGTGTGTAATATTGTACATTCAAACTTCAATAAAAAATGAAACTTTTTTTAATGAACCAGTATTTTTCAACAAAAATATATTTGAAATCTTAAAATGAAACATTTGCTACTCACTGAAGGCGGGCTCAAGTTTGATGCACGTTTCACAATCCTGACAAAAAATTGTTGTGATGCAATTGTTACAAATTTTATCAATTTAAAAATACATCAACGTATTAATAGAGGTGCTGGGTGAGGAAGAAACGGTACCTTCAGGGCAAGTGGAAACTCCAACAGCTTTGTGTAGCAGGCTGCTCTGTTACTGAAGAGTTTGGCATCGTTGGGGTTTCTCTTGATGGCCTCGCTGTAATGTTTCATTGCTAACGGGTAGTCTCCTATGGGAAGGAAAAGAAAAGTTCAGCTTCTTACAACATCAAAAAAGAAAAACCAGGTTACAATCGACCAAACAGCACAACAGCGATCACACCTTTCTGGAAGGCATCGTTTCCCTTGGTCTTCTCTTCCAGGGCTAAATCTGGGTTGATGTAGGCTATTTTCTCCTGCTCCTTTAATATCTTCTCTGCCTGCACCAGGAAAATTAAAATCAAGATGTGAGTTACATTAACTGTCCACTTGTAAGTCTGTCATAGCTTTAAGTCTGGGATTAAAGAATACTGTCAGTGAAAATGGGAATATCAGCTTGCACTGCACCTGCTGACACTTCTTCAAGACGTCGGGTGTACGATGCTCCGTCAAACTCTTGTTGAAATACTGAACAGCTTCTTTGTATTTGTCCTGCTTGAAGTATGAATTTCCGATCCTGGCCAAGGCCCTAAAACAGATGAGGAGGACAGATGATTAACATGCATCACATCACAGGATCTGACACCGTTCTTGTTTTCTCTGCTAAAAATCTCAAGACAACTCAGAACAAGAGGGCTTTCGCCAGCCTCCTACTGATCGGCGCTCGGGCTCGAATGAGAACTTTTTCCATCCAAGAAAAGGGCAGTTTAGTAGAGTAAGTTTCAATTATATTTATGAAGGGGGGGGGGGGGGGGTTATCACACAAATTATAAATTATTATTACTACTCCATAACAGTCTCCCCCTGCTCATTTTGGGAACTGTTGGGTTTCTCTGTAATAATGTAAGGTCTCGACCTTCCTATGTAAAGTGCCTTGACATAATGTATGTTGTGATTAGCTCTATACAAATAAAATGGATTTAATAATTGAGTAATACACAATCACCTTTGTGCTCTTGGGTAAAATAAAAAGGTAATTTGTGTCTTGATTCAGCATCTCTAGATCATATTTGGACAGTTTGTAGCAAGCGACAGAGAAACACTGCCACCTAGTGGGGTTTGTATACCACAGCTGATTTCTCTTCTGCTTTTCAGTGCTTGTCAGATGATCTAAGAGTTGTGGAGGGGTTCTTCTCTGGCGTAAACATTTACTACGAGTCCCGCAAGAACCCAAATCAACTCTAATCTTCTGCTTTGTTGGTGGGGGTCAGAGGATATGTAGATTCAGTCAAGTACAAACTAAAAAAAAAGTCATTTCAAACTATTGGAAATCATGTGATCTGTAGGAACTCACTTTGCAATTTGTCTGTAGTCTTCTCGGTTCTCTCTGCCGACATCGATGGCCTTCTCACACAGCTCTCGGCACTTCTCAAAATCTCCCTTTTCAAAGTACACAGCTGAAGGATGACAGAGAGGAGCACACATTTACCATGTTAAGTCAAAGTTCAAATGCTAAATGTCATATCAGCTGAGCTAAACTAAAGGAAGACTGTTGGGTCAATCTTTCTGAGTATTTCATAAGTCCGAATGACTCAATGAGCAGCCCAGACTCCCACATCAATTTGAACTTAAAAATTGTCTTGTTTTACAAATAAAATCAAGAATTCATTTTCTAGTGGTCAGCCCACTTGTAGGAACTCATATATCCAACACTTAGAATTCCACAACTACTGCTTTACAATAACAACCAATTACAAAATCTGACTTTTGCTATCCAATTATCTTTCTGGGCAAAGAAAAAGATTCACATTAATTCTGTACTTATCAGATATTCTGTATTATCTGTTTGTATTACACATTTTGTGGGTCCCAGCATATGAAAATGCGTACCTGCTTGATTAGAAATGTATGTCATGTTGGTGGGGTCGTGTTTAATTGCTTCTTCATAGTGTTTCAGCGCCAAATCAAAGTCCTTATTCTTATATGCAGTATTCCCAAGTTCTTTCTCCTTCAAGGCCTGCGGACAAAATGTAAATCTGAGGATTAACGAACCTGAGAACAGTGACTCATTAAAGAAGGCAAAATGGCTGAACATTATGATGAACTGATTTACCTTTCTCTTGTTTTCGGGAAGGTCTTCTTCTTTGGGTGGCGGTGGCTGAGTCTCTTTGGGCTTGGGTGGAGGAGGTGGGGTGGGCTCGTCCTCTTCCTCCATCTCAGAGAGGTTCAGTCCCAGCAGCACGGAGAGAGTGGTCATCACTCTGGGATCCTGTAGCTTTCTGCAAAACAGTCAAACACGTGCATTTCTAAATACCTTAGTATATGGGGCAAAAACACATTTTCCAAAAACACTTTGGTTTGGTATTCTGATGTATGCATTCTATGTATCTTTTGGTCCCGTCAGTATTACGTATGCACAGGATGACTGAGCAATAACACAGAAGATGATGCTTCACAATATCAAACAAATATTTGGAATAAATATATGCAGGCCAATAGATATATATATATATATAATCCAATGTTGTACTGATAATGTACAAAAATATTCCCATAACTTTTTCAGACTTTTTGTGCAACTACTGTGCAAACTACTCAAGGTAGCACACTCTGACCTCAGTCTTTTTGTTTCTCATTCCAGCATTAAGCTATAATTCTTAAGTTTTATGTTAGAAAACAAAACCTTTGAAAATTCACATACGTGCCAAGGTCCGATGGTTTGTTCCTGAGTTGCTCAAGCAGTTCTCTGTAGCTGGGATCAGACAATAATTCACGGGTCCTGGGATCCCCCTCCAGCTTCTGATAAAGGTTGGGCATGGCGAAGGGGTTCATCATTGATTTCTCTGGTGAAAGAAGACGGATGTTATTAGTGTCATTTAAAAGAAGTCTTCTGAATGCCCACCGATCCTGCACTGGAGTTTTATCTCCTCTGTTCCCCATCCTACTTGTCCATTGAATGAATGAAAACCCAAGTGGACTGAGGAAAAAATGAGAACCACAATTTTCTAGGGCTGCAACTAACGATTATTTTCATTCTTGATGACTCTGTCGATTAGTCGTTGGTCCATAAAATGTCATAAGATGGTGAAAAATCTTGATTGTGTTTCCCAAACTCCAAGATGATGTTTTGTTAACACACCAAATATATTTAGTCTACTGTCATAGAGGAGCAGAGAAACCAGAAAATATACACATTAAGAAGCTGAAATCAGAGAATTTTGACTTCTTTCCATAAAAACTACTTGAACCAATTAATGGATTATCACAGTTGGCGATTCATTTTGTAGTAGATTACTTAGCCATTCATCCATTAACTGTTGCAGCTCTACACTCTTCAAATAATAATTCCACTTTGTGTAGATGCTTGTGTAGAAACTTATCCCTAATTCAACAGTATGTACCTGCAAGTCGGGCCTCAATGTTCTGTAAACCCTCTTTTAGCTGCTGATTGTTTGGCTCTTGCCGGAGTCCCTCGTGGTAAGTTCCTTTAGCATCCTCCAGTCGGCCAAGAAATTCCAGAGCTGCAGCTTTGCGGGAGTAGCCCTGGTAGATGAAAATTGAAAGATTATATCTTGCCTTCTCAGTTTTAATCACTACACATCTTGTCAACAGAATAACAGCAGTACATGTCATCTCACCTTGCCCCAGTCAGGCTTGATCTTGATGGTCTGAGAGGCGTCCTGCAGAGCGTTCTCATAGTTGCCTTTCTTGGCGTAGGCAGCTGAGCGGTTACTGAACAGGACATGATTTGAAGGGTCAAGAGCCAAGGCTTCGGTGTAGCACCGAACAGCCTCGTCAATATTTCCTGCACTCAGTGCCTTGTTGCCCTGGTCTTTCAATGCTGAAACCTAGAAGCCGGGAAGATAGAATCATTAAGCACAAAGAGACAAATTCTCATTACTATCAGTCACACGCTCAACATTTTCTATCAGTCTTACACAAATGCACATAATCCTCCGTGTAGGACTGATTAAAGAGAACACATCTTCAGATCATTACAGTAACTTTGTAGCCGTTTCCCCTGACACTGCATACAGTGGTTTAAAGCTCTGTTCAGACAGACAAAGGCAACAAGCACTGATGACGCTTAAATACACGAAGGGAGAGAAAGAAAACATAAGGGAGTGTTCAAATTCTTTGCCAACACCTTGTCAACTTGTTGGTGGCCTGATTCAGTTTGTTATCATTATGTGTATCTACAGTATGTGACACAATCTATTACATGCTGAGCAGAAGGCAGCGCCACTCTGTTCTACAAAGAAGCCCTCCACCTCTCCTTGCATCATTTGACACTTAAAAGGGCAGTTACCATTACCCTGGGTGAAGAATATGGAGTGTTGACTGACATGGCTTTCCCTCCACAATCACCAAACCGAATCAACTCTTAACACCTTCACAATATATGCAAACATAACAGGCAAATTACAGCAACATCACAATCTCCTGTGATGCCGTAATGTGGGACTATGATAATAAATAGCCAGCATGTACTTTCAGTAAAAGTATCAGTTATTAGATGAGTATTGTTACAAGAAAGCGGGTGAGAAAAGTGTAACGTTCCTTTTACAATCCCAACATATTTCACAATTCTTGGCGCTATCAAACACAAAGAGAATGATCCATAGCCATGTGAGCTGCTGCCCATTTGAAAAAAACAAACAAACAGGGCAGTATTCAATGACGTTATGAGAATAAGGGCTATTCAATATGACCAAAATCTCATAGAGGTCATTTTATAACCAAATAATGATAAATACTGTTACTCCTAATGTTGTTGTTGACTGTGTAAATTGGGGTCATGTTAATTAGCAACGGCAGCCATTGCCTCCTTCCAACTTTGTGTTTCTTTGCCATATGGTGTGCTCTGGGCAAAAGCCTCTTGTGACATCTGACTTTGGGGTTCGCTTTGAGCACTCGACAGAACTTTGGTGGCTCTCAGCTGTCACGTCTCTCTCCATACTGTTTGACACGATTCTTGTGTAGATGATAAAAGAGGTTAGTGGGAGCGTGTTTCCTGATTCATGTCAGACTTGCCATTCCCCAATACTAGTCATTGCAACAGAACTAGTCCCTATTTTAGGAATGTAAACAGCCTAGATGCACACTGCGCGCCACAGGAAATGACCTCAAAATGACACCACGGTTGCTGTGCGGACGGACCGATGCGTCAAGCATAAATCCACCATAAGGCACCACAATGTATGCGATATCCACGCAAAGACTGATTTAGGGATGTCCTCAGATTATACTCAAGCAACAGATGAATAAGACCAGAGCTGTTGAGAGAGAGAGAGAGAGTAGCGCAACTCCGTTCACTCCAATGGACCTTTTTTTTCCATCAATGTCGGATCAAGGAGCCTCCCAATAGTTTCCGTGAGTGAGCAGCAGCGCATTAGAGTAGCAGCAGGATGGAGTAGATAGAACCATTTGTGTTAGACGTTTAAACAATCAGCTAGTATATTATCAGCACATCTGAATCAAATCAACATGCAAATTAGAGCATTCAATTATTAATTAGATTTTACTTAAAAAAAAAACATATTGACTAACTACAAAGAGTATCTACATAGTCATATCGGTCTGCTATATTGTAAATTGATACATTTATCGACTACCAAGTTAAAAAAAACGCAGTTCTGTCGCTCTGAATAATGGATGCTAATTGCTATCTGAAGTCTACAGGAGTCATGTGATGTGAAAGCATCTTGGACTTCTGTTGTCGATAATCTCTCTCAAGGGCTCTGAATAAGACTATTTATATCGCTGAGGTCTAGCTGATGAGGCTGATGATGTTGATGATGACTATGATGATGTTGATGATGATACTTTCTTTAGGATGAGCTCATTGGTGTATAATGACATCCAAGCAAACATCTTTTGGTCAGCAGGAAAGCACATATAGCCCAATATCAAAAAAGTCAGTCTATACTAGAGGTTTAATGTTGGCCACATAACGGTGATGGAGATACAGTGAGATTGTTAGGAATCTGCCCCATCTTAAAGTAATTCAATGTTTCTCCTACCAGTGAACTTTTTAATATTTTACATATAATGCCAATCAATTCCTTTATGAGAGCAACTATCATTCATCAAGATGTTATACTATTGATGTAACTATCAGTGTGAAACACTGAATAAATAAAAGGTAAGAAGCAACCTGCAGAAGTTCTTCTGCTCTGTTATCTCGGAGTGACTTAAAAAACAAAAAAACAAAAAAAACCTCCCTCCATGCATCCGCATAATCATACGCAGACACTGCCCCCTTTCGACCCGAGAGGTGCACTACACGTATTGAATCCTATTTTATGGCGTGGCCACAGCTCGGGATAGGAACATCATTTGTTCGATAAAGGGCAGAGGTGCTGTCTGAAATCAGATGAAATACTTGCACCCGCCGGACGCAGAACCTTCGAGAGGACGCGGCAGCTGACGTCGACCCGCGGCCGTATCCATGACAGCGGCGCCGTGCGCGTCCGGAGATTCGTCCGCTCGGAGCGCACGCGACTGAGGATCCAAAAATACCCCCGCAGCATGTGCTGCTGACGGACCGCCGCACTCAGAGCTGTCGGTCCCCACGCCACGCTCCATTAGCACGGTGGAACCGCGGCTCTAATTTGCCCGTCGCCTCGTTAACGTTAGCATCCGCTCTGTCAGCCGATGTTAGCCGTCGAGCGGCGAGAGGCTAACTCGAGATTCACGCGTTACGAGTCTACTGCCGCTGATTCGCGAGGGGCGATAGCGAACTGCTTTGTTGTATCGCGGCGCCGACGAGGGCTGCGGAGGCAGGGAAAGTTCACCGCAGCGGCTGCGGCGAGTTTCGGTCCTACGCGTTAGCTTAACAGTTAGCTAACCTTGTCGGGTGCACCCGGGAACACATGAGCCCACTTAGCCTAGCTCAGGCTTGCACCGTTAGGAGATTCCGTTGAGCTAACTAGCCGCACCGCAGGCTAACACTGTTCAAACCGCCTTGTTTTCGGTCACATCTTCGAACCCGATCGCAGAACATCAGCCGAGCAGCGACGACACATCGCTGCCGAATTGACGCTAAGCAAACTAGCTAGCCGCCTGACATGAGCAAACATTTAGGTCCGGGTGTAAAAAGGGTGGATGACTACAATAACATCCAAATGTGAACTGTAAACAGCGAGACTTGAATAACCCCGGAAAAATGCGTCTGTGTTGTGTAAATATTCATATTTAAAGATAATAAGTGTGAGAAGTTGCAGCACACTCACTTTGTCCATGGTGCAAGCATGAGGTTCCTTCCAGAAACTACTGCGGACTAGCGCCTCCCCCTGAACAGCACGATGGTTGCCAGTTGGGGGCGTGGAAATCCGTAATCGAGGTTCAGAATTCCGTTTCTTATTCCGGGGGACAATATATAGAGCACAAACCGAAACTTCCAGAACATTAAGGAAAAAGCAACAACATCAATGTGTTTCACAACATGTTTTATATGATTATTCAAGCTGTACAGAGGTATATGCAGTGATAGATGAGGTAACTGGATCCAATATTGGAAGGGAGGAGGCAAATCTCGACACCTAAACTTGAAACAATATACAAATCTATATTTCAGATACGTTTTTCATCCTTAAACTTGAGAGTTAGGATTACTGAAGCCAATACAAGCTTGCTTGGACATAAATATTAATAATGTCTTGATTCGTTCATGAATTAACACTGTAAATTGTATGAACTGCTGCTTTTATGGGAACCTTTTTAACTCTTATGATCCCATCACATGCTGTGAACATTAGATACTCGTTATTTAGCATATATGATATCATTATATTGCACAAAATGATAGACCATTTTCATTATATGATGTACAGAAGGTCACTTTTACAAAATGAGGTGAAATGACGGATTCAGGACACAAGAGAAGCCACAATCACAGATCAGCCTTCAGACTCAGACCCACAGAGGCTCACTTTTTCCTCGGCCTCTGCGCACAACAAAGTGCAGAGCTGGTAGTTCTTCAGCCTTGACCTTGTCTCACCTCATAGAATCAACCTGACAAGATGACTGCTGTTCATCCCATAACTTAATCTCCTGAAACACCACAAGGAGTCGAGTGAGGTCACGTATGATCTGAGCATTGCAGCCATACCTGGACTGTGAGAAACTCATAACTCTTGACTGTCTTCGTAACCTATTTTTGTACACTCCAATTTCATTGGGCAGATGAGAATTCTGTGTTTTCCTGTGTCTAAAGGCATCAGGGATGAGTAAAAGGGACTGACAGTTGTATTGAGAACCAGGTTAAAAGTCTCATAGAAGCCCTACTGGCTGTTTTGATCTTATCTCCCTTCTCCACTTTATCAGGGCAGACAAAAAACAAATGTTAGGATAATGCTGTCACACAAATGTACACATATTCAGTGAGTCAGTTTGTGACACTGTTATAATTACACAGGACATTGATTGTTAAAAGGTCTATATCTCCCGCACTGTGCAGTAAAGATGTAAGCCCATTTAAAGTAAAGCTGATAAATGCAACTTTAATATGGTATTCAATATTTCATTTTGAATTGAATGTGCTGAAGGACAGAGCCTGAAAAACAAAAACTGTCCATATATAACTGTCCAAATATTCAGGTTTTGCACTGTAATTGTTAGTGGCAGCCCTATAAAATTACATCAGTGGTGTTAACCCGTTTACTTGTTTCCAGTCCCGTTTTAATTCATTCTGAATCAGATGCATGGATGGAAGACACTTACAGAGCAACTGAAATTGCCAGGTTAGCCCAGACATGATGCTATGAATTAAGGTCAAAACGTTGATCTTGGTTTCATCAGATCGGACAATCATAGACTGAGAGTCCGTTTGCTGCTTTTTGCAAACTTTTAATAAGGAGAGGTTCTTGGTCTACTCTCTTGAGGTCCTTCTCCCTCGATTTTTCAGTTTCCCCCCATGGCCAGGTATAGGAAGTGTCCTAGTTGTTACACAGACACTTCTTCCTCTAAGAATTATGGGCGCCTTTGTGCTCTTGAGAATCTTAAATGCAACATATATTTTTGTAGCCTTTTCAAGATCTTGCCATTTGACTGCCTACAAATTCTATCTCCGAGCTCTGCAGGCCTTTACTTTTGCATTCATGAATAGGTTTTATACTCTGATATGAATGGTTGAATTAATTGACTCCAGTCTCAAAAATGATCAAGAAAAATGGGAGCCACAAAGGCAGTGTTTGAATACTTATGTCAATATGATATTTCAGTGCTTACATCTTAATAACATAATACACTGCTTTAAAATGACACTTGAGTTCACTTGAAACAAACACTTGAATACAAGCGATCACTTTCTGGGATGAGAAGATACAGACAAAGACCTTATGCTTACAGCACATATTATGTTAGCATAGCGTTGGAGGGAAATAATCGTTTTGGTAAACTAGGTTTATAGAGCAAACGTTCATACAGCACATATCAATATCATTTATGCACACACTTCTATACAATGCACTTTTACACTATACATTGAGTGATTTGATGTGTCGGGTGCTATGACAGGGGAGAAAACTCCTGCCACAGTCTGCTTGTCTCCGGGTCAGGGATCTGTATCTGCCTCTAATGTCTGCTCTCTGACAATGGATCTTCACCGGTAGAGTGAGTAATGTAAACGAATCGTCGAGTCTGATCTAATTTACAAGCTCTTCGAATGTAGTCAGTTTGATTCAAAGCCTGAACAGATTTGAAATGCTCTCGAATAAAAAGCAATTCATCGGAATCTCCTCAGAGCCGTCACTAAGACCTCCGAGCTAAACACGGGGACCGCGAAGGCAACACCTGTCACTTGTGGCGCGAGTCTCTTTCCAAGGTGCTGGACTGGAAATATTTGTGTTTTAACTTTTGATAACAAATGCGTCAGTAACTAATATACACTGTTAAAAGTTAAAAAAAAAACGGATTCGTTATCGATTGTTTTTATTTTATCTCAGCATAAAACAGCTAAAACAGCTGTAATGTTTAGGACGTCGTCGCGTCCAACTAGCAAGAGAAGCTACATGAAAGTGTAGCTTGTTGGCTAACTAACCAAGCTAATTAGCCCAGACGTGTTGCTAAACTGACCAGACTCTACAACAAAACACATCCGCTGTCTTAACAAATCTTTACACGGGAGTTAACGGAACCAAGCGAGTGACCGATACTCACCAGGGCGTCGTGCAAAATGTCTTTGTACACTTTTAACATGGTGCATCTCTCCACGTAGCTAACATTTAAAAAAAAAAAGAGCCTGCCACCCGGATGAGCTGCTTTTCTCCCAAGCAGCCACAATGAGGAGACAGGAGAACCAGCCACCCGGGCCAACAGCTGGTCTGTAAAGGAGTTTCTTCATCCATTTGATCCACGTCCACCTTAACAGTAGATTGTGTTGTTTTCCTGCATGTTTACACCCGTGGTCCTCTGCCTCCACCAGGCTGCCTCCCTGTGCCGCTCTTCCACCAGAAGAAGAGGAGCAGGATCCCTCTGACGTCTGCCCCTTCGGTGAATGAATTCTTCTCCCACAGTGAATACGTGGCCAGCAGCAGCTCAGCCACACCTCACGGCCGCACGGCAGCAGGTGAAGCGCTCGGGTCTCTTTGGGTGCCTCACAGCGTTTCAGACACCAGGGGGCAGTGTACCAAAAGAAGCGCGTGAATGAACTTTAAATAATAAGTCATAATCATTTTTTTCCCCCAATGTTGTGGCCTTCAGCAGCGTGACGTGTGCAGCATCTAAATGTCTTTTTAAAGGATCAACTTCTACACGTTGAATGTTAAATGCCTGACTGCTCAAATCACAACCTTGTTTTATAATTGTTTCATCTTGTGGCATTACACAAAGCAAAGGACCGTAAGTATCTCTCTATGAATTGAGACAATCACAGCTTCGGACAGTCGAAGCCGCTGCAATATTTACTACTGCAAATGTAAATTTGGGGGTTCAACATCTTGCCCAAAGATATGCAGAGTGGAGGAGACCGGGGATCAAGCCATCAGCGTTCTGATGAGTGGACAACCTGCTTTTCCCTCAGGTACCATTGGAAGTTACCAGGCCTCAGGTTCGTCTTCGGGGGCTTCACAAAGTGGCCCGTGGAACAGACAGTGTGTCCCCCAATCCACACAGCTCCAGCAGCTTGACAGCAACAGACCTGCTCCCGGACCTGCCCCGAAAATGAGAGCCTATGCACCAATGCCACATCCATACAAAGCTGGAAGCACAAGGTATGTTTTATTGATCGTTAATATGGTACTCAGGTGTTTAACCCATTTTAATAGAATGCAATAATATGGAAAATGCTGGTAAATCCATAATGTCTGACCCACAAGCTGTTTAAGTTGTACTTTTCATTTTGATATATCCAATTATTAGCACAGCTAACCATCCAAACACATGAGAAACAGGTGAAATACATCACTTTGTTTTTAGCAACAACATGCAGCAATCAACTTAAGGTGTTTGAGCCATGATATTACTCTTCTTGGTGAGACACTTTAGATGTTGCATCCCTTCATACTTTATATTTTTCGCTTATTTTTCCACATTTTGGTTATTGCACAGAGGTCTGGGGCAACACATAATATATTTTAGACCCTATGTTAAGCGAGATACTAGACTTTGGACCCAGAACACAGACAACCAGTCCCAAAAGGAATTTCAAAAGATGTAATACTGTTCAAAGGCAGAGGAGGTGAGGATTGTGGGTGGTGTGCAGAGCAGGCGGGCAGAGTTTCTGAGGCAGATGAAGCAGGAGAGGCAAAAAATAAGTCTCAGGTAACGATCACAGAGCACGATCAAGAACAAGGTCAAAGGATCAACTGGCCGAGAGTTTAACCACACGGAAGGTTCAAAACAATCTGGCAACAAGCGGCCAGAGAGTCACTGCCTATATCCAGGAGGGAACGAGTCTGATGCAAATCTGGTGTGCAACTCAACCAGGAAGTCCAAGAAGAGCACGCCCACTGCTGTGCCTGCTGTCACTCACACACACACACACATTCACAAACAAACACAGAAACACACGACACCCTTGTAGAAGTAAAGAAAAAATAATGAAATGTATGTATGGAGTAATAATTAAGTTATGATGTTTGCTATTGGTTAAAATACTTGTATAAAAGTATAATTGATTTGTAAAAGAAAGGAAATCAAAAAAAGGCATGGCCAGCTGTATTTATGTTATTCATATGAAAGGGGCAGGCAATATAAGATTTTTTCTTCTTCCCGCCCTGTTTTCGTTCATGGAGTGTGTATAAGTATAGGTGTTTTGTTTGTTTTGTTAAATTAATATTGGGTTACACTGAAATGAACAAAATTAATTATTATGAAATGAAAACAGGATTTTTATTTTGGTTTCAGCTCTCAGACAGGGCAGCCCAGTTACCCAGCCAGACGGCAGGATTCCAGCTGCAGTGTTACTTCCAACAAATATCCAGCTCCTTCCAGCAGCGAGGGTGTGCAAAACAGGCCGACACCCCACACTGGGTTCTCTCACATGGGTCAGCAGTTGTCTCACAGACAACCCAATCCCACGCCTCAGCATCCCCAGCAGCGCAGACCTCTGCCTCCTCCTGTCCCACCCCTCAGCGAGTCCCCCGCTCGCGTGGTGCAGCCACAAAATAACACCTGGAAATTCACCAACAGCTTTGGACCGCAGAGTTCCACCTTCGATGGCAAAAGGAGCCCAAAACAAACTCAGACTGCACGACCAAATCAAACTAAGGTAGAAATAGATGATATGATAAATATACAGAGATTTTAAAGTTTAGTGACCATGACATATTTTTTTGTGCTCAACAGGAAGCACTTCCAATGAAGCCAGTCTTTGAGAACTCACTAAGGATCCTGACTGCAGTTATTCACGGCATGAGACACTGGAGCCAGTTTAAAGACAAAGTCCCATACCTGTTTGAGATATTTGGTCAGTAGTTAAGGAGTTGGTGCGGTCTTTTCTTTTGAAGCATCATTGATCTGACGGGCTGTGCTCTTCCCTCAGCCACTCTGGACTCTGCGGTTACACTGGGTCGCCACGGAGCCAAGACTTTCCTCATGAGAGATGGAAAGGAGGTCTTGCAGTGCGTCTTTTACGAAAATGTGAGGCCAAAAAAAGTTATCCTCTCGAGAAGAAAAATCCGACGAATGCCATGAACTTTTCCTGAGTTGATCAGACGGCAATGTCAGTTAACATGCTCTGACCCTCCACAGTCTGACAGATTAAACAATGACTTTATTAAATATGATGGATTAGCAATCTGGATGGTGCTTATGATGCAGTTTGGTTATACCATATATTCATTGTACAAGTAAACCTGTTAGGAAACTTAAAAACCTTGAAGAATTACTAAATGGTAGCGTTTTGCAAAAGTATTGTCAATCTAGCATCGTCATCTTACATGCGACGATCTTCCCTTCTGCCTCTTGTCCACCAGGAGCAAGAACTGCCCCGTCTCATCCGTGGCCAAGTCCACCGCTGTGTGGGTAACTACGATCGCGGCAGAGACGTCCTCGTGTGTGTGTCCGTCCGGCCCGGCCTGCCCTCGGAGCTGAGGAACGTCCACGAGACCATCAAAGCATGCGATGCAGAAATGAGGGGACTGGTCAAATCACTCAATGAAATCTGAGCACGAGTTGGGCTTTTTCAGCCACATAAGACTGACGGCAAGACAGTTTACTGCCATATAGATACAGTAACTCATGTTATAGTGTCCCAGTGGTGTTTAAGTTGTGGTTTAAGTTCTTGACCTGTAAGGGGCGATGTTTGTCCTCCTGCAAACAAAGTGCAATTGTATGTGAACGGTTGATGTTGAAGTATTTCACTGTTATAGTTGTTTCATCTATCCGAATTTGTTCACGGAAAGTAAAGCCTCTCTTCTTGTAAGTTCTGAAGTATTTTTTTATTACAAAGAAAAATTTCACAGAACAGCCAACATTGTTTAGGGTTTGAGTCGGGGAAAAGCAAACACGACGGGGTAATATCTCAAAATATATCTTTCAAAAATGGGGGCAGTTAAGAATAACGTGTGATATCAAGTACAGTTAGGTTTATTTACAGTCAAACATCACAATGCGGGAGAAAAAAAACAATAATCTACTCTACCAAAAACACTTTCACCAGTGCTGAGACTACAAACAATGGTTCAACAAATAAGGGGAACAAGTCCAGTGCAGTTACGCCATTCACTCCCACAGCCGAGCACAGTATGAGGTCCAGTACAATACCAACAATTCTTTCCCAACCTGTCAAATGGGGAGACATCATCACAGTCAATTTCTAAATGTCAGGATATGTCATTGTGGGAGCCCGAATTTTCGGAATATTTCGAAGTTTAAACCGTTGGCAGACTCCAAATTGTTAAACACAAATACGCACATGAACACACACTAGAAAAAGGGGAGTCCAGCTTGATTAAATTGGCAGTGTGCAGGGACAGTAGGTGGGAGAAGTAGACAATTTGTCCTCAGAACACGACAGGGAACGGTGCCAGCGCTTCAAAAGGAGACGTGGGTTGGACGGGAACAAAACACACCAACACGTTTGCTTATATGGGGGGTTAATTATTTGAAGCCACGTTTTTGCACAATATGAGTAATGTGTCAGCTCAGCACAGATGACAAAAGGCCAGGAATTAATCTGTTAGCCGCGTGTCACAACCTTTTTAATATAGCGATTCAAGTGATGTAACTCTACAAGATAATTGGAAAAAATATCTCAGGGCATAATTTGAACACAAGTGCACTGCTTCCCCCCCAACTCTCTGTCATTACCTCCAAGGATTACAAGACAATTATATTCCCCCCCACCAGCATATTCTCAGGTTAATGAGATCATACTGCATCAAGTACACGAGAAACACTTCACCTCTGAGAGGAAGAAAAAAATATAACAGGGTAAAAAAAGTGAAATAACAAATCACTTCACACAACAGGACCCACAGTTCTTCAGCAGAAGAAAAAGAAAAAAAGATAATAACCTGATCATTGTATTAAACACTTGTCTTGGTTATGTTAAAAGGCACAAGTTGGTCAGATCACATTTAAAATCTAGATCAATTGTTCTACCATATTAACAAAGCCCATCGTATCATGCATTTTTTTTTGGGACAAAATTCCTACATCTCCCTGCCTTTTGCGATCGCTCATATTTTTTTTCCTGAATTGTAGTTTAGTATTGTGAGTTGCAGGCAAAACAAATTGTTCATGTTCAACAAGCAGGTTACACGACACAAAGGATTCTGGGGGGAAAAGATTAACAAAAGGATGTAGTATCCCAACGTAAACTGTTTTATGAAGCCACCAAATGTTATCAGAATTCACTTTCTTGTTATCTGAAGAGACTTCCATCATTTCCATTTGGTCCTCTTGGCAGGTCCGACGCTGTGTTAATTGTCCTTATCTTCGTGACAGGTTACTGAAAGTGCTGTCGTCGAAAAGTTGAAACATATTCTTGACTCCCGCTGGTTCCCGCTCCCGCTCGCAAGACCGAGAGGCAGAACAAAGTCTGAAGAGCAAAAATCCCCCATAAGCATCAGAGTTCACCTTTCAATTGTTTTTTTTCTCAAAGCTCAAACGTTAGCTCTGTCAAATCGAGACCATGATGGACTCTGTCTGTTAAGAATTGTCTCTCTCTGTGAGTCACAACCTCTTGTCATACTGCCACATGAGCTCATCGTCTCTATCCGCGCAACTTCCAACGTCTGTTTAGGAATGTTGCACACTGAGCGCGGTGACTTGTTTTTTCACAATAGAGGGAGAAAAAACAAAAAAATACATTTATCACATTTAGTTATTACTCTTTGCATCATCTGACAGTCCCCCCCCCCCCCCCCCACAGCTGACATGAAGGAACAGATATACTGGGGGAAAACTTCTGACACGAGGCTCAAAATCATAACCACAGAGTTTTATTGTAACATAAAAACATTCCATTTCAAAGAACTGAATTCGAATTCATGACACAATGATGTAGGAAGACAGTGTTTGTTGCTTCAGTTATCACTGAGGAGGGCTTCCCAGCAGTAAAAATGGGATGCAGGAGTCTCTCCGTGACATCAAGTCCAGGTTAGAGAATGTGGCCGGGAGGGAAAAACAAAAACACAAGACTTCATTTCAATGCACTATAACAGCGTGGGCAAAGGGGTCGGGGACAGCTGCTCTTTCGGTGCATATTTGGCAAAGAAGGGCAAGAAGACCGTGAGCATGACTCCGACGATGGCCAGCATGTAGCCCCAGCCGATCTGGCACTCGCCGGCGTAGTAGATGTCGGCGTCCCCGCAGAAGGACCTCACCAGTGAGGAGTTCAGGCCGAAGGGGTAGACCAGCAGACCGGCGGCCATGATGAACACTGCAGAGGGGGGAAAGAACAAGGCATTAGACCGCGTAAAGAAGAGTAGTTAATCCATGAATTGATTAGCAATCCACCACTAAATTAATCACCAACTATTTTCATAATTGATTACAATCCATTCAAGTATTTTTTTTATGAAAGAAAGAGTCAAAATTCAATGTTTTACGCTTCTTAAATATTAATATTTCCTGGTTTCTTTGCTCCTCTGTGACAGTCAACTAAATATCTTTTGGGTGTGTGGACAAAGCAAAACATCATCTTGGGGGTTTGGGGAACAGGATCAACATTTTTTGACTTATGGACCAAACAACTAATTGATTAATCATCAGAAAAATAAATGACAGATTAATCGATAATGAAAATATACTGTAGGCTGTTGAAGGGAAGGATCTACTGTATTTCAAAGCACGAGCTGAAGAAGATGTCGAGATTCTGAAGTTATAAAATCAGATTTATCAGTCGAATACATGAAACTCTTAAAAGGTGGTCTTCTTCTAGTCGCAGCCATTCAGATAGTTTTTGGTATTATAACTTTCGCTGAGGAGCTTATGTCTTGACCATAGAACTGTACGTAAAGATGGACCAAGCCACCACGTCCGGAATGTGAAGACCAAAACCTCTATCTTCTCAAACGACCCCCAAACTTCTAAACCGGATTATTTGTCATGTTTTACGACAAATAAATAATTTTGACCACTTCTTTTTTCCTTTATATTTCTACTATAAAGCTAGAAAATCAACGGTTACACAACTGTTCCCGCTCTCTCTCTCCTCTTCACTCCTCTCGCCCCGACCGGTCGAGGCAGATGTTTCCGCCCACAACTGAGTCGGGCTCTGTTATTAGAAACGTCCTCCTGTTAAAAGGGAGTTGTAGTTTATCCTCTCTCCACGGACGCCAAGTGCTCGATCACTGTCGGAACTGGTGGGTGTCTCTGTACACTGAACTACGTAAAGTGACTTGAGATAATGTATGTTGTGATTTTTTTGGCGCTATACAAATAAAATTGAGTGGAATTGAACCAGGTGTAGGATTGTTGGCCTTGGCGGCGGTGGTACGCGCTCTGCTGAGTGCCATTGTCGAGTTTTTGAAAAACCATGTACAGTGCGGTAGTTTTGTGGCGTTTCGCAGCATTGAAAAAGAAACTGTCCCCGTAATGCCAACTAATCCACTGATTAGGTTGAATAGTTTTGTGGGGGTCATTTTGTGTCGAATCAGACAGAATCCAGAAGTGGTTCAAGCGTCATCTCAGGTATATGTTGGTCCAATGCCAGTTTGTTTAAATATAAAAACAAAGACACCTTGTTTGGAAATCCATGTTTGGGTATTATCTATTAAAGTGTTATTTCTAGCCTTAGCAAACTGTATAGGATGGAAGACAGTCACATAAAAAAGCCTGTACTGCATGCCATTTTATTTTTATTAGGCCCTATATTCGAAAAGTAAAAATGAAATAAAATCAATGATATTGAGGATATCATAAACCCATTTTTTTGCAGACATATCAATCATTATTTTTTTCTTTGAAGGCAATCTTATTATAATGTTGCTTTTGTTAATATGTCAAGTATCTACCACTAAAGGATATTGTGATGAATAGAACAGGGTGTGGCACATCATATTGTGTTATGTGGGTTAGCTATGTCCATTTCAGAATCACATATTTTTCCCTCAGTGTCTCCAGGACTACAGAAAACATGTATTTCTTTATTCCAATCAATATTTCAGAGGCTGGGCCACAAGGACCAAAATAGTATGTGGGCTATCTAGAAGGGGCGAGAACATGTGGAAATAGCTTCATGTATGTTCATTAGGTGCCAAAGTGTTTCTATGTTCTCTCTTCATAGATAAATATTTATAGGCCTTTTAACCTCTAGGAACAAACAACGAAGAGGAAGGTTTAGCTTAGCAACTCTGCTTGTGTGTCACAGCCTCTGAAATATTGATTGTTTTCCGCAGCCCAGAGAGATACTGAAATAAAAATGAAATCCTGAAATGGGAGTTGTTTTTTTCCTGCCATAGGTAAAATATCTCTCAAAATCTTCGTCTGTTTTTGTATGAAGGAAATACTGAAGGGCTTTGTACTTTACACTTTATACCCTTAATAACCAAACGTACCATGTAGATTGTTATGCCCTATACTATAGCTACCCCACAAGGGCCTATGAAAATTCTACCACATCTCGTTTCTTCAACTCATAATATCTTCATGTCAATTGGCGGGAGAGACCTCAAACATGGGCAAATATATATATATATAAGGTTATATTTGCAGAAAAAATATCAATTGATATCATATTTGTGCAAAACTGTTGAACTGCAGTACCCTCAATATCATTTTCATTAAGAATTTTGCACGCTTTTTCCAAATCTATTGTAAATGAAATAGGTTTCGGCATACAGAAAAACATTCTCAAGTATTGTCTATCCGACAATACTTGTCCTTAATATTTTGACAATACTTGTCACGAATGCCACAAAATGGCTTTGACGTCAATATCAAAGGCTGATTTTGAAAGAAACATTTTTACAGGCCTTGGGTTGGGACTCATTTGTGATATAGACAAGTTTTGAATTTTTTTCTGAAAAAGAAATAAAAAGAGTTTACAATGAAAGACATTTCGAAACTCTGGCAGAAAAACCTGCAACATCACTTGCAAGTGAGGAAACGTCTTTTTTGACAGGTTGTTTATGATAATTTTTAAGGGGAATCGGCCTTTTAAATTCCCAAGGGCTAAATGTACATACTGTCCTGATGAGCCAACCAAGAGCCACTTGGTGGCAGTAGAGGATTTTTCAGAAAAAACGTCTGACTGAAAATCAAGTGTGTAATAATACTTCATCACTGCTGAAGTAGATCCATTTGCCCTGAGAAGTATTGCTGTTGGCTTGTGTTATATATATACGTGTGTGTGTGTGTGTGTGTGTGTGTGTGTGTGTGTGTGTGTGTGGCCTGTGTGTAAGATAAATCATGTCCTTGACATTTTTATAAGTCCACTATTGGCAGAACAGTGCTTTTAATGTATTGAACAACAAAAAGCACTGATGAGATGTAATTGACAGAACCTTCTAATGCAGAATGATTCATGTCTCTTTAAATCCATTTGCACTCCTCAATTCCAAACATCAGGGCTTCAGGAGGGGGAAGAAGCTCACTCTGCACTTCCGTGGCATCGGCTTCCTCGGACACTCTCCTCGGTGCTGCCCATGCAGCCAGAGAGCGGCTCACTTTTACAAATTGAGTCAAGTCTCCCGGCCTGCGCTGCCAAGCAATTATCGACTGCGCTCCGGGGCCATCATTGCTGCTCTTATTTATTCTGAGTGCCGCCTGGATTTTCCCATTACAATGCCAAGTGTCATAGTTGTTTTAAGTGTTGGTGAGCTGGGGGTTGCTGCAAAAGCTTAAACTTTCCAACGTGAGCAGTTGCTGTGCTGCATTGATTTCGGGAGGCGTCGTTTTTTTAACTGAGTTTCAAGGGCAGACGCTTCATGGTCAGTGGGAAACAGTGGCTTCGTGAGAGTATCAATGCAACAGCTGTCCATCCATCCATCCATCCATCCATCCATCCATCGTCTACTGCTTTATCCATTTTAAGGGTCACGGGGGGACTGGAGCCAATCCCAGCTAACATTGGGCGAGAGGCAGGGGTTCACCCTGGACAGGTCGCCAGCCTATCACAAGGCCACATACAGAGACGGACAACCATTCACTCTCACATTCACACCTACGGTCAATTTAGAGTCTCCAATCTACCTTACCCCATTCTGCATGTCTTTGGACTGTGGGAGGAAGCCGGAGAACCCGGAGAGAACCCACACATACACGGAGAGAACATGCAAACTCCACACAGAAAGGCCCTGGTTGGTTTGAACCGGGATTCAAACCCAGAACCTTCTTGCTGTGAGGTGAAAGATCTAACCACTTCACCACTGTGCAGCCCTGCAACAGCTGTATGAGTGTCAAATCAATGGTTTGCGTGGGCAGTGAGGAAAAGGAAAGGTTGAAGAAGGAAGAGGCTTTTTGTTGATGCTCTCGATGCACGGTGGGGGCTTCGGGGACGAATGTAGAGGTGGAGAAAAGCAGGATGACAAAACAAAGAAAGCTGTGCGATCGGGGTGAGGAAAGGGAGATCTCTTGAGTGTGCTTTGTCCAGCTCACTGAGGGTCTGCGTCTCAGCCCCACCTATCACAACCCTGGTCCCATCCCTCCCAGCTGTCATAGCGTGGCCCCCCTGGTTTTATCTGCAGGGGCCCAGGGCCTCAAAGCTCACCGAACTAATGAGACTTTAATGACCTTCTTCATCACACTATCCTCGGCTTTACGTGCGGGAGCAAACACAAAGACACCTCCCTCCTCCGATGAAATGGTGGCGTTTAAAGTAAACTTGAATTAACGAAAACAATAGACAGCAGAGCATCAAACCCCAAATAATCAATACAGGGATGTACTCCAGACATCGCGAGTTGTCAGGTGAGCCGGGCGAGGGCTGGATACTATCAGTCGGAGCAGGAGGGTAATGCAAGGTGGCTGTCTGGATCAGATAAGCCGCAGCTCGGGCAGACTGGATCTCTGCCAAACTTTTAAAAAAAAACACCTCTTAAATCTACCCCCATTAGAGGCAAACTCAAAATGGATCAATTGTATCCTCCCAAAACGGTGAACGATGGAACCGAAGCAAAGTTTATTTACGTTTCATTTCACGTGTCAAATGGGGAACTCCAGAGATTTTACATGTGAGAGTCTGTTTTCAGATATTATTATAAGAAGTTGCATAGAGCCTTTTTTTCATGGCTGCTAAAGGAGCCGCGCTAAAGTGTGTTCATTTGCCTCAAGGGACCCGTGTCACTCGCCCCTCATCTCTGAATCGAAGCGGGCAGCAGTCGAGTTGCACATTGCCTTATGCAGAAGAGTGTGCAGAATAAAACCGCTGCTTCTATTCTAATAGAAATGCTTGCACGTATTGCCTGAAACGCGATTCTTGTCTCATTCAACGGGCTGGAAAGACCTTAAGTTCAACAGGGCTGTACACACACGGCCCTCTGGTCTAATACTGTGAGGGATGGACGGCGTGATGAGAGGCTGACGTGACACCAAGCCGTCATGGAGAGACACCAGAGTGCACGCCGAGTGCATCTCTGCCTAGAATCACAAAGGAGCGCCATGCAGCTTTAGTCAGCAGGCAGGGGGACTGTGGACATCACATGACAGCAGAATGCCCAGATGATTTCTTACTGAAATTGATATGAACAACAAACATAACAATCTCCTAGATTGAGATTCAAACAGAGACGCGTTACTATCACCGTGAGGAGAAAGGAAACAGCACCGGTCAGCTCGGACGGACTCGAGTTCCTCATTTAAAGAGCCGTCCTCACACAGTAGCCACCGGGCAGCGCAAGGCTACAAGTGCCTCCATCATTTACTTCCTAATAGACCTGAGGAGCGGAGAGCTTACTAACATCCCAACCCTCAATCAATATGGCCCGCATTCGTGAGAACAAGCAGGGAGCAAAGTCCGGCTCGACCTTTTCTCCTCCAGGGAGGAATTAGAGAGGTGTGGAGAGAGAGCGCGACAGCCCCAATCAGACGAGTACGATGCCAAATTGACTGTAAATTCACTTATCATTATTTGTTCTCTTCTGTTTTGGCCTGTTGCATTTCAACCTAAGAGAGACACAAATGTTAATATGTGCTGAGAATCAGTAATCAGCTCAGACAAACAGCCGTTCTGCATTATTTCGAGTTTCTCCAATTAATTTTTCACTCTAATTTTCTCCTTGAATACACATGCCGGTGGAATTTAGCAGCGCGCGTCATTAGACTGACAACTTGTCTGAGTGTGCGGCTTTGAAGTGCACACAGACTCCAGACGGAGGGAGTATATCGATTTGGGAAGACAAAACAGCCAGTTTTCACAGGTAGCTGCGAGGCCGCGCAGCCCGTTATGTTCACCGATGGATGGAACACACCTTTATATGCTCGCTTCTCTCCTTTTTCTATAAAGGTCTGTGCAGTAGGGTAGGGGAGAGAACATTAAATAAAACAGGAAGGAAAAGCATTGCGCCAGCACACAAAGTTTCCGCACGGCTTTTACCGACCGAATTGACAAAATTAACCTCGAATCTCTTTCTCGTTGGTGTGGCGAGAAATAGAAAGCTGCTCCCAGGCGAAGGGCAGGTTTGCGGCGCCGACGATGAGAGAGAGAGAGAGAGAGATTCAATAGTTTTGCAGGGCAGCAAGGTGTGTGATAACCTGCCGTCCAAGCGTGACTCCTAAATCAATTTCATCACAGACCTCTGATGTAGAGGGGCTGCACGGTGGTGTAGCGGTTAGCACCACCAGCAACAAGGTTCTGGGTTCGAATCCCGGTTCAAACCGACCAGGGCTTTTCTGTGTGGAGTTTGCATGTTCTCCCCGTGTACGCGTGGGTTCTCTCCGGGTTCTCCGGCTTCCTCCCACAGTCCAAACACATGCAGAATGGGGTTAGGTGGATGAAAGACCTCTGACGTAGAAAAATCACTGACACGAACCCAGAGACGCCCAAGTCAAACGATGGCTCGCACCATGTATCAGCGTAAAAGGGGCCTGAGATCACATGTGGAAATCTGGCAAATGTCAGGAATACAGACATTCATTCATTCACCTTTTATCTATCGCAATGTTCTTCAATTTTTATTCTTCCCCCGAGATATTACTAAAAAAAAAATTCTATTCTGTGAGCTCCAAGGCCATTTCATTACAATACCGAGGCCTGTGCTCTGGATCAATCTCTTGTGCCGCCCCGTGCTGACTCTCATAACTCTTGTTAGCAGCAGACAGGATTGAATTAAACTCCATAGGAAATGTGCGGCTCCCTCCAACGGCGGATGCAGCACTCTTTAATTCGGCTCTTGCCACGGTGTCATCTATTTGTTTGTGCTACATAAAATATATTTAGTAACGCTGATTATTGTCACCCGGGCCCAGACAGACAGGCGCTGGCCTGCAGTGGAACAACTCCCACACGTTACAAAACTGGGTGTACAGTTGCCTTGTTCTGAAGCAAAGTGACACGTTGTCTAAACAGTGCACTATTGTTAAACCTTTGTAAATTTCGCATGGAAGATTAACGGTTGAACAGTTCACTAAGTAATGTCTTTATGTGCTCTTCTCTAGAGGACAGGGTTTTTTAAAACTGTTTCATAATAACAAGCCATGCAGGAGACGCTGACATTGAGAAAAAAGAACGGCCAGGTTATACAATAAACTGTACATTCAAGGATCGTAGCCGCCGGCAAGATGGATCTAGAATATATCAGAATAGACTAATGCCCTGCTTATCTTCCCTGACGTACAAGCCAAACAGACAGCCAGGATAGGGACCGCCAGCTCCACCGGGACGAGAGCAGTCGGACCGGGGTAGATAGAGAAACGTTCAAAGAAGAGGCGCAGAGCAACACAGGACCTTTCGGTGTGCCGCCTGTGTCGTCCGCGTCGCCGGCAGCACAAACTTTACACAGTCACTCCTGAAAGAAACTTCTTATCTGGGCTGCTGTCCAAGCGGGGGACATTATCTGGCTGCTATTATTCCCTTCAAAGACACACGGAAGAGCGCACAAACTAGACCGTGGCCTTGACATAACCACAAAACCTCCCTCGGATAGCAATGGCATCCACAGACACACACACCCACAATAAAAAACACATATTTTTCTTCTCTGCCAAGGCTAATGCCTGCATTCTTCCAGTTAAATACACAACAACAACAACAACAACGACAACAAGATGAATCTAACAAATCTCGATTTGCCTAGGCAACACTCATTTGCGCGAGCCGCTGCCCACGTTTGTCACTGACAAAATGTGGTGAGGGGAAACATATGCTGGGGAAAAAAATCTGAAGTATTTGCCTAATTACAGACGCGAGCCCAGAGCTATACATCAGAACTACTTTCTGCCCCCCCCCCCCCCCCCCCCGCCACATTCTTCATCTTCCTGTCTCCCTGAGCATTTATTCCAGGAACGGAACAGGTCCCGTCCCATGTAGGTAACAATAACCCAGATGTGATCAGGCTGGATGTTGTAAATGTTTTATTTCCAAGTTACAACGACAGCGTGGAGCAGAAAACACTGAAAACAATATCTGTTTATACGTAACAGTCCAGGTGAACAGTGGCACAAAACCCCTGGGGGGGGGGGGATCAGTGCCTGACTCAGCTGCACTTCCACAGGTTAATCCAAAAGATTGTCGTCTAAACTACATCGCTTGATCTCCGATCACCACAAGAGGAGCAGTACGTGACTGGTGTGTCTCCCCGGGAAATTGGCTGCACCGGCCGCACACAAGGAATACAATCATTTCCCCCTTTATCTACAGGGCGAACGGAGATGGGACTGGATAATTTCTAGTTTTCCACCTGACATGCTACGAACGCACACTTCTGGATACATCTGCATGTTTGGCATCACGGAGAGGGAAGAGGAGGGATGTCCAACATCAAGGATGTGACAGTGAGAATAGATGAGGGACGTGTGAGCATCCCAGAGAAAACCCCAGAGAAAACCCCACATATAATGGGGCTGCTCTTTCTAAAAAAAGACCCCAAAAAATCTATAACTATTTAATCAATGGAAATAACTTGTGCACAGACAACAACAGATGGTCCGCCAGAGTCTCAAACGTTACCTCTCTAATTGTGCAATGAGTCCATCCATCCATCGTCTACCGCTTTATCCATTTAAGGGTCACGCTAACATTGGGCGAGAGGCGGGGGACACCCTGGACAGGTCGCCAGCCTATCAAAGGGCCACGTACAGAGACAGACAACCATTCACTCTCACACTCACACCTACGGTCAATTTAGTGTCTCCAATGAACCTCACCCCATTCTGCATGTCTTTGGACTGTGGGAGGAAGCCGGAGAACCCGGAGAGAACCAACGCATACACGGGGGAGAACATGCAAACTCCACACAGAAAGGCCCTGGTTGGTTTGAACCGGGATCCGAACCCAGAACCTTCTTGCTGTGAGGCGAAAGTGCTAACCACTACACCACCGTGCAGCCCTGTGCAATGAGTTCCCTCTGTTATTTCTAGCCCTCCGACCGCTCAAGGTGGGGGGGAATCTCGATGCGAAAGTTTTGTTTGGGAGTGGAACGGCGCCGGCAATGAATCTCCTGGTAGTCAGCCGGGACCTGGCGGAGCATGGGCACAAACAGCAGGGACTCCATCCTAATGTGATGAGCTGCGCTCCCAGCTGCACACAGCCATGTTGATTATTGAGCTCGTGCGCCTCTGGGAAATTATGCTAATGACGTCCCTTCCGAACTACCTACCTACATTCCTGGAAACGTTTGGTCGGCGTTCACGTGCAGCGACTAAAACACGACTCCCTGATAAATGTTTCTGTAGAAGATTACGGACGAGAGGAAAGGGAAGGGACGAAAGCGTGGAGGGTGAAGAAATACGATTTCAAATATTTGGTGAAGCACCTTGGTAGATGGACCTGTAATTAATAACATGATTTGATTTTATTTTGCCAACTGGAGCTCTGTCTCAATGAAAGCGACAGAACAATCAAAGCAGTTAGAACTGCGAGTGACAGAGTTTCAGATGAGTAAATGAAGAGATCTGACAACCAGTGGTGTGTGATGACCAATTGCTGCCACTGTATTTTCTCAATGAAAGGATTTCTAGCATAAGTGGGAGAAAAATCCATTTGGTTCGGTCCAGCTCGCATCTTAGTCGCCACAGAGGTGAGACGAGCCACGGGCACGTGCTCAGAATGTCTCCAGAGCTGGGGCTTTTTTGAACCGCAAGGGATTCAGTTCATCTGGAAAAGGGCCCGGTGCTGTCGAGGGGGAGGCCGAAAAACTGTTGACCTTGAGCGCTGTGAGAGAGGAGATCATTGACTGGAGTCAGAGAGCAAAGAGAGGAGAAGGTGAGGAAATAAACTACAGGGAGTGGGGAGAGATTAGCAGGGCAATAAAATAGCTTCCGTTATCTTTGGCGGGAGTGGGTCTGCCCGTGGACTGGTCAATCAGAACTCAGTAATAGGACTGCTTTTTTCACCGACACGTCCATGCTGCCCTAAGCTCCAACCCCCCCTCCCGGTCCAGGGTGCATTTGGTCATGACGGGGCCGACATGCGGCTCAGGAGGCAGAGCGGGTTGTTCGCCAGTCGGCGGGCCAGCGGTTCGATCTCTGGCTCGTCTTAAGGCAGCGACACACTGAACCCCTGAATTGCCCCTAATGGCTGCGTACATGGAAATTGATAGAGGAGGCGAGGGCATCGCAACAGGGTAGGAAACGCAGGCAGTGCGTGGGGGCCCCTGAGCTGAGAGGGGTGGGGGGCGGCCCAAGAACATCTCATTACGTCAGTCCACACAGCAATGAAAAGTTTGTGGGAAGTTAAATTCTACATAGTCTACTTTATATACATAGCAGTATATATTATCTGAGGAGTGCTATATACTTTATAGGAGCACTGTATGTATGTGTGTATGAACAGGTGAATGTAACTCGGTGTCAAGCCCTGTATGAATACAGTCCATTTGAATGTTTTAGTTGTTTGTTTAGTTCCTTACGCTCTTTGCGTTTTTAAGTCGTACAAGTGTTTGGAGATCATATGCGATTCTGTGAGGCTTTAGTGATTCTGTGTTTGGCACCGCAGCAACAAGAGGATCACACAGATAAGAACATACAAAGCAGACACTGAGCATTAAAGATAAGGACGAACAGTACGAGAGCATGTTGTGAAAACTCTCAGCACAAGGAGACATAGAGATGGTACTGCAAACAGATTAGAGATAATTCTAAAGGAATAATTGAACGTCTTTATTTGCTTTCCTGCGGAGATTTAGGTGAGTGGATGAATACACCTCTTGCTGGAGCTGGCAGCTGGTTAGCCCTAAGATATAATTTGCTGTGAGCAAATGTCGTTTTAGTACAAACTGCTTTCTACCGAGGAGCAGTTCCTGAAAAGCAGCTGACCCCGGGTCAGCGGATTGTTCTCAGAAATAAAGGCGATATTGCTGGGGATAATGTATGCCAGTCGTTGATCGAGGACGAGAAAGGGGAAAGGGAAGTGAAATAGAGGAACAAAGGAATGAAAGAACGGCAGCGCCTGCAGTTAGTTGCACACCATTTTTCACAGCCTCCAAATAAAGACCACCTCAAGTGTGTGTCTCCCAGCCCGCAGAGCCTACTGAGCCATCTGAATTCCTGCTTATGACTGTAAACCTCCGTCCTGGGAGCAACGTAGCAATGACACATGAATCTCACACACTGCCTCCAATCTATCATTTTAATTACTCGCAGTTCCAATATCACCGTCTATTTTTTTATGCTGCAAATTAATTTACTTCTCAGACAAATTGCTTGTCCTTGACTTCCTTATCCTTCACGAGGCGGCCTGCAGCGCACGTGGGGCGCGTGTCCAAGTGCAACCCTAACATGACTAAACCTAATCTGTCACTGGATCCATCCATTCCACGTCACAAATTGAATTAGCATGGAGGAGACAAAGTTCCTCACATGCTTGGATAGGAAAATAAATAATGATAATACGAGAAAAGAAAGTGGAGATTAGATTGAAGACATCGATCAAAGTGTGGAAACCTTCGCTCGCAGTTGACGATGCTGTGCAGTGGGAGGAAACAGTCCGTGAGTGGAGACGACGGCTTGTGTGACGGTCTTTACCGCTGCTTTACCGCTGACGTTTGTGTATGTGTTTGTTTGGGATGGCGTGCGTGGAACACATGTGCCTGACATAAACCCCTGTGATCGCGTTGACAGCCTTCGGCCCTGAAGACCGAGCCCGAAGGGCGAGACGTCTCCTGGCTTCAGACGCTGCCTCGGGTCCAACGAAGAATGTCAGCAGTGAACGTCAGAACGAACCCGGTGGCACGGGGCAGGTGCCTCAAAAATCCAGCTGTGCCGCAGCAATCGCAGATCACTGCGGAACACGCTACACTGGCTACGATGTGTTCCTTTATTACATGTCTTGTCCTGGATATATTATGCAAAGTAGAAGAAAGGTGGTTCAACTTTATATGTCCCCACAAGGCTATTTTCAGGAAAAAAAACATATGCATTTATATATATATCCACTCACATATGCAGTGAAATGCTGTGTAGCCCGGTTGTAAGCTATTAAGAGTAACAAATGGCAGGTCCTTACTGATATTATTTCACATTAGATAACTAATAAAAAATACCATAATAATGTACGTATAGAACATGGCTTTATACTTGAGCCTCGACATATTTTACCGGTTCTTTAAAGCTGCCACAGCATTCGTGGGTTTTCGCCTTCCCACAAACACATGCAGGAGAACAGCACAGAAGACAAAATTAATCTCGCTGAATAAATTTACACGCCCACAAAAACACGGTAACTACACCACAGCTATTTGACAGAGTATACTGAACAACTCATAACCTCCTGCAGAACACCACGGGTATAATGAAAAGTGCAAAATGCATGAATTCATGAGGTGAGCTAAGAACAGGGTACTTATATTCCAATTGATCGCCACACTGTTTTTTTTTTCAAATTGCAGAATGTATTTGGAATGGGCTCCCTTTGTCCTGGGGGTTATACAGCTCACTCAGCACATAGACAAACCTGTATTTCAAGTGAGAAAATGTGAAAAGCCCCACTCAAGCAATTCACCTCAGTTCTGTAAACATATTTTCACATCCATTGACAGTTTTTTAAGGAAAGTGTCGCCTCGGCTGCGTCTTGTTTTTACGAAGCACCACAGAAAGAGAGAAGGTGGATCGGTTTTGAATTTGACGTGTACAAGGCTGCCGGAGACAAAAGAAGATCAGGAGCCCTGCACCTGGGCTCAGTGACCATATATGAGCTCCCATTCATCAGTGTGTGTGTGTGTGTGTGTGTGTGTGTGTAAGTGCATGTGTGTTGCAAATGTGCCTCTGTGTTGTGTAGTCTGCAGACAGAACATCTAAAAATAATAAATGAACACCCCGGTGTATTAATCCTGATCTCAATCTGTGTGTGTGTGTGTGTGTGTGTGTGTGTGTTTGTGTGTACTAGTGTTGTATTAGGAAAAAGAGGGTCGATGGTACACAAAGAGCGATCTTCTATGGTTTGAAAATCAGTACCCTCATAAAATTATTTTTAAGATACAAAACAACTAAATCCGAAAAGAGATGTTCCCTGGAGTGTTTTCAAAATATTTTTGATTCTTCTGATTTTAATGAGCATTTTCAGAGCTGCATAAGCTCATCGTTTTCTTTCACCGTAGAACCATCTGAGAACAGTAATGGAGAAATCCTCTCATTTTGCTCCGTCTGAGGGTTCAGCAGGTGGTGTGCCTGCCGTGGCACTGAACTGTGTCTTGAATCCAATATTGGCTCAGCAGTGTGCACAGACTTGCTGAGTGATATTTTGGGGGCACTGCAAATGCTATGAAATATTATGTGCTTTGTTGTGTTGCTGTTGTTGTTGTTGTTTTCCCCGTGGAAAAGTTAAGTTAGGTTTTAGCTTGATCACGCTTATGCAACATGACCTTAAGTGTCCAAAGACACAGCAGTGGTGGAGTAAGAAACGTGAGGAGGATGTTGTAGCGCAGAAGCACTGATAATACAAACGATGAGGATCATTATCTGACAATATGCTGTAGGAAAACCTTTATGAAGAACGTGTAGGTGGGTGGGAGAATGGAGATGGGGAGGTGGCAGGGCGATGGGGGGGGGGGGGGCAGCTACATAATGACTCCCTACAGGAGACATTGGGACCCTGCTGGGCTGCTGTAATGAAACTCTGTCCTGCCACTGCTCCCTGACCCACTGGCATTAAGAAAAAAATGGAAAAAAATTACCTTCCGGCCTGCACCGCAATGGCCTACCAAGTGAGGAGACCTGCAGCAGACGTGACGTGTGTGCGTGTGTTTGTGTGTGTGTGTGTGTGTGTGTGTGTGTGTGTGTGAGTGTGTTGGTTCGGAGAGGGAACAGGAATAGTGTGGAGGTAGAGACGAGGAACAGTGGGGGGTTCAGAGCAGACAGGACTCCTACTGTATATGAAGAATATGTCTGTCATAACAACGACAGGCTGCAGTGTAGAGCTCAGGTGTTTCTAAGTGTGTGTCATGTAAGGAAGAGTCAAACAGACCTGATAGGGCAGTATCTTAACAGGCATCCAAACACACACACACACACACACACACACACTGGAGATGTTGAAGACAAGGTTTTAAGGAATGGTCCATCTTAGTCAGTGTGTGTGTGTGTGTGTGTGTGTGTGTGTGTGTGTGTGTGTGTGTGTGTGCGTGTGATTGTATGGGATTCCTGTTGCATTCTGTTTCATCATGTCTCTCAGCTGGATCTCAGAGCCATTGTTCAAGTTCAGAAATCCACCGCACCCCAGGGGAAGGAGAACTGCCCTCCTGCGAGCCGCCTCCCCTCTGTGGAGGGAATGTGTCGGTTCATCCTCCATTCTTGGCCGGTCTCTCAAATTGGAGTGCTTCTGGCTGGAGATGATTTGATCAGCAGATCTCTGGGATCAAGTTCATTACAAGAGATGGAGCACCGCAGCATGCCTGCCACAGATGAACCCTTTAGATAAGATGGGCTTCTTTCCTCCTGGCACTGCTCTTGCTTTCTTTATTTTGTCATTACTCATCCATTTCCAATTGCTTCCTGTTAATTTTTTATGGTTTTAATGGTTGAATGAAGTGTTAGAAGGACGGCTATTTGGTTAAAAGGTGACAAGCAATATCCAAATTGTTAATTATTTTGGGAATATTACACAAACACATTTACTCCAAATGGAAACAAAGACTGTATTTTGTGTGAAAAACAAATCTTGCCTAAATCACCAGATTTAGCCACCTAGCGATGTATCAGGAGGACTTTCGTATATGTGCACATACAGAGGTTAGGAAATGTACAATAATAACTGAGAGTTGATGGGAAAATCAACATGAGAAGTTTTTTTGTCATGGCTCACGCCGTGACCATGAAACCTGTATTCTTTGAAGTGACCAGCAGAGGGCGACTACACTGCTTGCAAAAAAAAAAAACAGTTTCTACAGAAGACAATGAGAAAATTACTTCTCACTTGATTTATAGCGTCAGTAAACATTTTCCTGATGAATTTATGGTCTCAATCTCTAGTTTCAAGCCTTTTCCAATACAGCATGATGCTCATTTTGTAATGATGGTCTCATTTAGACTTAAAATAGATGATAAAGCACCACGGTATGTAGTGAAGCGTGGATACAGCGTGTTTGAAAGCTAGTACAATCCAAGAGGTGCAGGTTGCAGGTGTAGGTGGACGAGCATTGGACAAGGTCTTAGTCAGGTCACACCCCAACTCCTGCAAGCTGACATATATTCTAAAGTGGCTTGAAGTAAAAAAAAGTTTTAGATACAAATTCATCTATTACTATCACTTTACTGGTTTCCAACCAGATGCTTTTTTTTTTCCCACCCATCCATCAGCTACAGCGCCTATCCCTTGATGTTGAGGGGAGGGCGATCCCCACTGACATTGGACGAGAAGCTGTGCATGCCCTGGACAGCTCGTCAGTTTTTCACAGTCCATCACAGTCAGACAATCACACCTTTGGGCAACATAGAGTCGCCAGTTAACCTGCATGCCTCTGTACTGATGGTGGAAGTAGGAGCACCTGGAGAAAACCCATGCAAGCAGTGAGAACATGCAATATCCACACAGAAGGGCTTCAACAGAGGATGGAGTCTAAAAATAACAGTGTTGAAAAAAACGTAACATCCTCTTACCATGACACAGAACGTATTTTAACCCAAAACACAACCTTCTGATAAACATAACAAAGTTGATTTTATGCCTAAACCAAACCATATTGCCTTTATCATGGCGTGGAGGGTCTGGTACACTTGTTCGCCGGTGTTGAATGTGAGGGTGGAGTCGATGTATATGGTTGATTAGATCGGAGGACTTGGTGGATGCATTCAGCAGCTGTGGTGCCATGTTTTGTTGTCAACTGTAACAAGAAAGCTCTTTGAATCTGCTACCACTCTGATTCATGCCTCTGACCGGCCTCATCTCCATAGCAACAGCTGCTGGGGCTCATGGGGATTGTAGTATTGAGAGCCGCCTGCTTTGCTAAGATTACAGACACAGTCAGATTCCTCTGAAACTAAGTCGAAATAATTAAAGCTGGTGACGCATTTAGGGGCTTTACATTGTCCAGGAAAGTTCTGTTATGCAATGTTAAGGATTTCGTTTAAAGAAAAAGAAATTGAAACAAGAATATAGAGTGAGGGAAAACACTCCCAGAATCAAATCTGAAATGACTTATCAACATCATGTAGCTGTTGTGATAAACTCGTCTCTTCCAGACAGAGCGTACTATTTTAATAAACGCTTTGATTTTTTATCTCTTACATCTTTAATGAGCATCCTTCTTTCCTCCCTCTGCTAACTAAGAGCGTGGCACACAGGTGCACACTTACACACAGATACATCCATACTCGCACATATGAACAGAACCTTTTTGAAGTGCCGCCAATGCAAATGGAGGAAAAAGGGACTTCGGCAGCTCCTCTCAACCACACCCCGCGTGTCTTCTCATTGATCTTCTGAAGTTACTTTCTCAAAGCAGGGAGCAGCCTGCTCTTGAATCACTCATCTTTTTCTTTAATCCAAGGAGCCAAACAGAAATCCGCCCTCAGGCCCCTCGGTGACAATAAATGGCTTCTGTCCCTTGATCGATCACATGCTCTCAGATCTGTAAATGAAAGCTTAGGTAACGAGGATGACCAGGGAGGTAATCAAGAGGACCACCGAGACACAGGGGAGACGAGCACTAATGCAGTGAAAGCAATCCCTTGGTTATAGCAGCCTCAATGAAAGCGGTCCGGGTGGTTGAGCCCCTCACCCACACCCACACACACACACTGCATAACATTTGGTCCTTCTTGGGAACAGAGGCTCGGTAACAATGGTCTTCCTTGCTCTACTTTCTTTCATGCTTCGTCCTCTGTCTTTCTTTTTCTCTCCGTCGCTGGGTGTCAGCGATCAAGGTCAAAGGTGTGACCTTTGTTCACTCAGCCGTGACTCAGGGGCTTAATCATACACACTTCTCTTTTTTTGGGCCCGCTGAACATCTATCATGGCAAAAAATGGCATCCCGAAAATACATGAGAGAAAGTATCTAGTGGTATTGGAAAACACTCGTTGAGAAAAGGTTAATTCAGTTAAGGCAAGGATAAATGATTGTGTACTACTATCATTTTTTTTTAAAAAAGTGACATAGTTAAAGTTTGATGCTGCGTCATAATGAAAACTTAAACACCTTTTACAGATTCGGCATGCTGATGTGCAATTTTGCTGAGAGCTTTCTTTTCCTTGTCAAGTGTTTCACAAAACCTAAATGCGTCATGAATCATTTACAGTATTGTGTGGCCACATACATACACACATAGGTGAGTCCAGTATAATGGCAAACACCCATTGTCCTGTGGTTGGTTTCGCCCCTCTGGATCGGCCCACGTGGTTTCAAAGCTCGATTTAAACAACTATTCCCTCTGACCAACACACACACACACACACACACACAGACATGTTGATTGTCCTTCAAATCGCAGCTATCACAACACACTGATAGGTAGAGTGGACTCACCGTGAGAGGAGGGTAATGGCTGTGTAATTGTGACAACAAGGCACAAGTTGTCCTCATTGCAGCAGAACGCTTTCAGGGTATCATCAAACTGGATTAAATGACGTTTAGGGATACTTGGTTTGGCAGATTTGTTGAACAGCTGTTGCACATTTGTATGTTTGTGCATGACTGAGATTTTTCATTCTGTCACACTGTCTTCTGGTGTTTGCCTGTATTTTACATTCCTCTGATCTTGATGCACTTCAAGAAAAAGTGTTTCCACTAGACATGAATACAAATCGGGATTATAACTCCCCAGTGTATACCTCCGCCACCACGAGACACAAGATCCAATTCACTTGCAGTCATATCAGGAGCAGAAGAAGGATGCTTTCTCCCTGGTTGACACCTCCTCTTGTCTCGGCCCGCCCGCTGAGCAATTTGTCAAGAAAGAGTAGAGGAACTCATCATCATCGCCCCGGGAATTGAGGTCAGTGAGGTGAAATGGGGTGGGTGGGCAGGTCCGCCGAGGGTGACACTGGGAATCAAACATGTCCGCCTGGCTGCAGATTATCATGTTCAGCCCTCTACTTGTAACACGCAGCTTGTCATGGCTGAATCCTACTTATCTTCCAAGTCTGGGTATGGGGTGCGGCAGAAATGTCCTTCCTGTCTACTATTCCTTGACCTCAGAGGAAAACGTGATGAGGTCAATGAAAGGTGTGAAGGAGGACTGATTGGAATTAGGAAAAGCCGACAGCGCTGCTCAGAGAAGCCGACTCGACTTTCGCTATACTACTATTGACGTGGGTCTGCCGTGGATGAAACTACACATTTCTGAAGATGGACTACAAAAAAAAACAGCAGCTCCATCCAGCGTGTTTCAGTGTGTTTTACCACAGTGTGATATCACATGTAAATGATTCATATGTAAAAGTGTCCCTTCTGGGTCATATTCATACTGTCGTACTCCTACTTCTACTTCTACTTCTACTTCTGATTGAATAGTTAAGTCCGTGCATGACGCGTCACGTTAAATATCGCTGCCGCAATGAATCGTGGGGCGTCTATATATCTCCTTACTCTCATATAGGAAGGTCCAGTGTACCCTATGCTAAAGGAGATAGGAAAGGAAGCATTGAAGCTCCTTTTCTCTGCATTTAGAGAATCCGAACAGCTCTTATCATGGCTGCTGAGGAAATACTTCCGGGTCACGTCAAGATTTAGGAAACTTCCTAAGCTAATTTGACAAATTCGACCCTACCCTTGGTTTCAATTGGGCCAAAATTGTACTACAGTTGGTTTGTATTTTTGTGGTCGAGTGCAGTTATCCACTGGGTTGTGCTTGTGCTGGCCACTCAACTGACACGATGGATGTGTGCGTCCAGTAAGTGTTATCATTACACAATGGTGAGGCAGGCAGGGCTGTTGTCTTCCCCGTGAAGCTAGGCAACATTGCAAAATCACGTGTCTCATCAATATAGAAATGATAGTAAAAAAATGAGAATGTGACAGTTAACTAATAAGTTTGGATTTATGATAAAAAAAGAGCTTTTGAAAGTATGTATTTAGGATTTCAACAGTCTTGTACGCAGAAACAAAAGCAGCTTTATCTCCACTCCCTTCCTTGGCATGCTAAATGAGATTTATCTTCTGGAGGCATCGAAACATCTTGCTTTATTTTGAAGCTGCTGCTACCACTGAGACAAAAAAAGGGAAGAGCAAGGCCACTTGGTTGTCACAATGTATGTGGGAGGATGAGTAGGCAGCGGACAAAGCCAGGTGGCGGTCCTGCTTTAATAACAAGGTACAGTCCTTGTTTTTACGGCCTTAAATCAGCACTTATCGCTTCGCTGTGTACGAAAAACATTTTGTCATCCCAAAAGCATCTCACCAATGTCTGGAAAAACCCAAGAAAAAGAAAGAAAAGGAAGAAACAAGGAAGATGCAGGGCGCTAGGTTCCCCAGAGTCAAATTATCATGATAACTGGGGCGTTCATCATAAAGCACAAAGACTGGTTAACATCTTCAACGGCTGCTCTATTAACTGCTTTGTCACTAAGCAACAGCAGAAACACTCAGACAACAAACACACACACACACACACACACACACACACACACACACACACACACACAAACACTCTGTCCATTTAAATGCAATGGTGCTGTGTCTAATTTGGAGGGTGTTTGACAGACACCATTTTAATGACCCAGAGGCTGTGAGAGGACTTAAGCTGACAGAGGCATATAGGGCCTCCATCACATCAAGGAAAAGGACTTACTGTCAAAAAAAAGAACATATATGAAGTGTGAGATGGGGGACGTATCTATTACCCCACCAATAAATCCAACAGCTATGAATACACCAGCCAATACAATTGGTGTTTAGGGTCACAAAAACACACAAAATACAAAAGAACTGACAGAGCGAGACCCAAAACCAAGGGCAGGCCCTCTCCCCGTCCTCGGCGTTACGCTGCGGCACTCTGGGAGTACTGAGTAGCATGTAACGAGAATAGCCGTGCAGCTTTGGCCATGAAATTTTCTAATAAGCCATTAGCATGCACTAAAAAGCAGCTATGAGACCATCACGGTCTCTCCTCCACTAACCCCACTGAGCAGACACAACGCAGCACAAGACCCAATGAGCCCCAGCAATATGAGACGGTGATAAGGTTTCTCTGGTCCAGCGCGCGTGCACACACCGTGGCCTCCTGCCCTTTTTAATACTGTGGGATAATTAAAATGGAGCGGTCTGCGGTTTTTGCAAGAATGCGGCCGTATGTGGTTCAGATTATGCTCATCACGTCCCGGCACCTTGTACATTCAGAACAAACGGGCTACGGCTGAACACACAGGTACACACGGCAGCCACACACGAGCGCCTGTGCTCATGCTCTGTCGTCATGCGAATTGCGTTCCCTGTCGTGAGCGACTTTCTCCTCGCTGCGGTTTGGGATAATTAAGCGACTCGATTTGGTTCCCCTGGTCTTTTCTGATGAGAGGTGATGCGCTGAAACTGTAAAAGAGCATAAAAGAATCTGTATAATTAGGAAAGGACAACACAAATCTATAATTGAGTCAAAACAATATCGTTCCGTCAGCACAGCAGTGGGGACGATGCTTGTGGGACAAGACAAGTTCATCCCTCTGCTCACTGTTCCACCTTTCTGCCCTCCAACATTTCAACTGGTGGGTGTGTGTGTGTGTGTGTGTGTGTGTGTGTGTGTAGGTTTACACTGAATATATTTACATTCATTAGCATTGACATTTGAGGTTCTGGCACACTGACGCGGCATTTGGCCTGCACCCGGGGTGTGTGTGATTAGTTTATTGATGTCTGAGTTTGGGAAGCACTGAGTGTGTGTTTAGTCTGTAATGACGGTGTCATTTTTGCTGGGGCAGGAACCAGACGGTGGTGCAGGAGACTGATGCATCACAGGTGAGGGCCCCTGACAAGCGCGCTTATTGATTGAACAGCGAAAACAAACTGAATATGCAGACCTGCGCTCGGAGATCTGGACAGCGGAGCGTGATGAATGTGTGAACTAAATATCACCACAAAACCAATCTGTAAGGCTGGTCACCGCGAGCGACCGGCCAATAACTGCCGCCTGGCCGGTTTCTTCTGTGTGAGTCAAACCGACTGAGCACAGTCAAAAGCCTGAAGCGTGACGGGTATCCTGCAAAGCAAGAGTATGTAAGTGGCCGCTGTGGCAGAAGGTCCTCATGAGTCAGTACCTTTCAAGACATCATCATCATCATCATCATCATCATCATCATCATCATCAGCATCCTTAGCCAACTTGACAGATAGTGAGTGGACCACAAGACAAACATGTCTCTACTTGTGAGGCTCAATGTGTTTACTTCTTATTTTTGTGACAAAACCATGTTTATGAGTTGTATGACACAACACAGATAACCACGAACACAAGTTGTTTGAGCCAGGACACTGCAAACTGTTATATATGTCCTGGGTAACGGATTTCATTCCTTCATGTCTTAACATGTTTGAATGACAATAAACCACTGAAACGGAAACTGTTAAGAGTCATAAAGTACGCAAACTAACTCTGTAATATCATGGATAGCTGAGGCTCGTTCGTGGAACCGGAATCGAAAAGCGCCACATGTCGGTATTGTCAAATTAGGAGAGAATCACTTGTCTCTGACTCGCTGCAGAGGACTAAAGGACAAATAGTAATGCCCAATGCAAATGTTCATCCGTCACATCCGAGTGGTCTGATCCCAGGTTTGTGACGAGAGTCTCGTCAGGGCCACCGATCCCCACCATGTCCCCCGGATGTCCAGCCGTATAAAGTTACCCGCGATGCACCACCACGGATCCCACATTACCCTCCCTCGCTAAGTAAATATGACCAGTGTGCCCAGTGCGAGCCAAAGCATGTCTGTGTGCTCCCATCAGCCACACCGTTGCCCATGCACATCTCATGCCCAGCCAGTACCATCTGCCTTGGCAGTCGACTGCACCAGGCCAGGCCAGACCGTTGCTCCAGAGAGGGGTGGGTCGGTGATTGGGGGGTTGCTCCAGATGCACTTCAATCCAGCTGCAGCCTGTTGGCTATGTCACGGCATGACAGCACTGCCCCTGGATTAATGACCCCCCCCCCCCCCCTCTCCCATCTCTGCCTGCTACTTGGGCTGCTGTCCCACTATCTGCATGGTGCCTGCCAAGCCCATTATCCATGCACGTTTTAAGTCAAAATGCCACACGCTCACTAACTGATCGATGGGGTCTTAAACAGTGGGGAGCCATTTAAACAAGGAGTGGGGGTTTAAGAGTGTGTGTGTGTTTGTGTGTGTTTGCGTGTGTGTGCGCGACAGTTTTCTTGCAGCCTGTGTTCCCACTGCCATCTCATCTTTCCCAGCTGTCTGTATGGATTTCGGTGGCTGGCCTGTGGGCCAGGCTCCATCGATCCCAAACAGCCAAACAATCACGCTGACAGACAGCTCGGGCGAGGGCGCACCTTGGCTTTTAGTAGTCCCGTCCACGGTGCACATGCTTGTGTGGTCAGCAGAGAACAGGTAGTAAAACACTGCAACAAACACACGCTGACACACCAGCAGGCAGCCACTGTAACCCTGTGCATCTGCATAATGAGACGGACACGGGGGCGCGGTCACATCACACACACCCACAGACCAAAACAATGCTTCCCAAATTTGCCTAAGCTTTCTCGTGCTTTTCCTTTTCTCTCTGTGTGTCTCTGCCCTGCTGGTGGGTTGAGGAGCGGCTTAGGAATTTACTCGGAGTGTGGAAATGCAAATGAACTTGTCTCATCTCAAGGCAAACACTGGGAAATGAAATTAAAGCTCCCGGTGACTTGGAGAGCGAAGTTTCCTTGTTCTTGTTGGTCATATGTGTTTTCTGTGTGTGTGTGTGTGTGTGTGTGTGTGTGTGTGTGTGTGTACATGTAGTGTAGACTTTCTTTACAAGCTGTTAAGACCTTTTTCATTTCAGTTATTCTTAAAAACTTGTGAAAGTTATGATCAGATCTGACAAAATTAATTTTCAGTTTGTGTTTGGGTTTTTTCTTTGTTTGTTTGTTTTTGTAATAATGACAAAGACTCCAGCACCATGTGGCTGTTTCTCTGCTTTCTGTTTTGTGTGTAGCTGCTGTGTGTGTGTGTGTGTGTGTGTGTGTGTGCATCTACCTCTTTGTCTGGTCTGTACCATTGTCGCAAACCACTAATAGGAATTCACAGCCGTTTAATAATTCACACTGTGGTGGGGGGGCTACAGTAAACTGTCAACAACACAAGCTCCTATACTGAAATCCCATTAACTGCCAGTGATTTATTCCCATATTGCATCTGTCCTCGCTTTCGTATTTACGCAAACACACGCTAAGAACACATATGCACACGAGTCACGCATCCTCACAATATCCCTAATGGCCCAACACTAAGCGGGCTAAACCTGGAGGTCTGGCAGGGCTCTGAGGCACTTTCCATTATTGGAGTGGTGAAATAAAGACCCCATTGGCCTGTGGGATGGGGTGCTCAGCCCAGGGATATTATGATAATGGAGGTTCCATGAGGAGTAGATGCCATACAGGCCAATGTGATGCCTGGTGCGTATTTGCTTCCCTTGGTAGGTCTGTCCTAATGATGTGTTATTGGATGTGAGGCAGTACAGTAACAGAGGGCAACTGAAGTAGAGAAATGAATGTCTGATCGTATTTGCACAGCAGATATTCCAATTTGTAAAGCACATATTGAAGTGCTGATTTAGGTCGTAATGAAACGTTCAATATATGAATAGACATCTTGGTTTGACAATTGAGATTGAAAACCATTATCATTCAATTCAATATTCACAAATTACATTTTCTTCATTCAGATTGTCCCCCTGATGTTGTGTCGTCACCGTCCAGGACGTCACAGCTACAGGACAAAAAACAAGAAGTAACATTTCATACTCAATCAAGATTTAAAAATGTAAATTTGTGAACTTCAGAGGTTTTGTTGGACATATATTGTCACCTTTTGGCAAACTGCAAATAAGTTTATTTTTCAAAAACTGCTTGAACTGCTGCTGCCCCTTCTAGATTTCGGCACTTCCAGACATTGAGCCTGACAAGGCTACATTTTTACAACATTCTAGCCAAAGAGAAGCTGAAGACAACATGACAAAATAGAATATAAGGAGGATGAAAAATACAATCTATTCGCCATATTGTTATGATTTTATTATAAGACTCTTTGGATTTGTCTGCCAGAGTCATTCAACTTGAATTTTAACAAGAGGATATTTAGTTAAAAGTTAAATTTGTCCAGACCTGCAAATGTACTGCTTTGGTTCTCTCTCACCACACTTGAGCATCATTTTCAGTCATGGTGGTCAGCCGTGATCAGAGGAAGAGCATTAAAAAGATTCACTGAACACTACCTGCACCAAATAGCAGACACGAGTCACAGTTGGCAGGTAGCTGGTGATCATAATGGAGCTTTTAGCAGCTGACGGGTCGATAGTTACCTACATTTATGGTGGAGAGATTTAAAAAAAAGAATAATGTCAGTTATTGAAGGTTAGCTGCTGTATTTCTTTTCAAATGATGTCTTGTATTCAAAATTTTGTGCACAAAAAGGGTTTTGAAATCATTGCTTTAACATTAGTAGTATCGTATACACAGAGACTAAAGACGTCCAGTGACACTGACATGGAAATGTCAATAAAATATCTGCCTTTGTGTCCAAACTTCAAACTGTACTATCAAAACACAGGAAAGATTGTTGGTTTGACTGGATGATATGAAAAACTAATAACTTCTGATGTCGATGTATGTTAAAAAAACAAAAACATCTGTCAGCCTGTGAAAGAGAAACCTTCCTTGTTAGTTGTTCTGGGAGAGGCCGTGACCTAATTTAGACGAGAATACCGTGGGTCATATTTCTAAATATTAAAAAAAAGCCCCATGATAGGAGACAAACAATAACATGTCTTATATTACTCTACATCCCCCGTGCTGTGGAATATATTGTTTTATTCCGAGAGGCACAGCCTTCGCTCAGTGCTTCAACACGACGGCCATCTACACAACCGCCTACAACGACCAGCAGGGAGTGGCTCTTTGTCTGCCTGCTCTCGGCTGGCTGTGTTACACACGCACACACACACACACACACACACACACACACACACACACCGTCACACATGCACACACAGAAAACGCTCCTCAAGCACACAGAATACAGTCCCTATTTGTCAGCGGCTGAAATTACACCTTTCATCAGCAGCAGTGCGAAACTGATGGTGGTCTCTTTATGGATTCCTGTTATCAAACATGGGACGGCTAGGGGATGCCCCCGGTCGCTCGAGTGGAAAACTGCAAATGTTTAGGGATTCCTTCTTTCCCCGTCTTGATCTCTTTAAGGTAGAGTAAGATACTTTAATAACCCAAACTGGTAGTGTAGTACACTTTGGCGAAAAAAAACGAAAACCTTTTTTTTTCATTTTCAGTAATTGCAAATAGGGAAGGAGCTATAAAGAAGCTGCAGTCAGCTCAGAAAAGAAACGCGTTTTATAACGTACTGTAAGCACCTGGTCCAGCAGCCAAGAAGTGTCCCGTTAAAGACTGTCCATTTACTGTAACTAACTGCTCCAATTGGGATAATGGAGCAGAGGTGGGGGGGCAAGTTAACAGCCCCCATCACAAAGCATAGTCTCCCTGTAAAGACAGCAAACTTCTTTTCTTAAGCACATACTTCACATGCTCAGTCATACAAGCTTTCATTTTGTGTCATTTCAGTAGCTCCTCTTTTACAACGTCTTTCCATTATTACTGTTTTTTTATAGCCAAAGGGTGAGTCCTTTTAACCGATGTAAAGTGTATTTGAGCATTGTTAAAAGTGCTATATAATTATGTATGATTATTATTATTATTATTACATTTAATTGACCTTCAAAGGGCCAGGCTGATTTTGAAAATATCATCCAACGCTTGATTTTTAAGGATCAAGCAATATCTAGAACCAGGTATTGGAGAAGCTCAAAAGGAGTCTGGTGCGGGTTTTTTTTACAGTACTTGTACGTCCTTTGTAAAAATTAACACGCACTGGTTATATGATGCATGAAACGTGGTCGTCCTGCCAGCCAAAGCTGCCAGAGCTGTGAAGAAGCCACAGTTAAACCGACACAACTGCTGGCCCCGCTGGTTTGCTGGAGGGGTTTTTAAGTGACCTGGTCACATCGCAACCTTTCCCTTTCTGTCACAGTTCACAGATCTCTCTGCACTCCACCCTGGGGCTGCGAGGCATTTGTCACCAAAGCTGCCATGTTATGAAGGAAGAAAAAAAAAAAAAACTCCCTCTAGAGGGTAAACATGTGAAAGCGCGAGTCGCTGGCCCCGTCGGCAGCCTCCACCCGAGCGCGGCTGCGGCACAACATTAGCGACCATCTTTTATTAGTGCTATTAGTGTGCGAGGCGTGTTTTTCATATCCGGGCGGTGTTAATGTGAGGTTAGATTGATGATGATGATGATAATGATGATGATGGAGCTCGCCGTGGAGATTTTGCATCAGATTTTTCAGAGGTTGACAATGAGGGGTCATCATTTCCATAATGAAAACGAGTCCTCGGCGCCTCCTCGATGAGCTGTTGACAGAAGAGAAAACAACAAGTGTCTTGTCTTCCGAAGAAAGTGCCGGTCCAGCAAATGACTCCATCATTGACAGAAGTTCCGAGGCTCCTGTTTACAGCCATAACTATTCAGCCTAAAGCTCTCTGTCAAAGAAGACAAAACCTTGTCGCTCATCCACACATATCCCCCCCCCCCCCCCCCCCCCCCCCCCCCCCCCCCCCCCCGCCCTGAACAGCCTACCTTCGAGCTTTATAGCCAGAGAGCGACTCTGGCTAGATGAGATCCCCACACAGCTTAACATCTGGGCGCTTTGCCGCTGATGCCCTCATAAATAAAAGATAACTCCTGCCTACCGCGCACAGTCGCGCTGGTATAAATCATGTATATGGATTTTCACATGGCTTTCACTCTCTCTTTCTCCTAAAGTCTCTCGACCCGCTTCCCTTATTCCGCCTGCTTTTCCATACAACTCTTCCTCTAGACCCTCTCTTTCTCTTAGTCTTTTCGGCCCAAAGCAAGATGGCAGGTAAATAGAAGCTCCACGGAGGTGGGAAGAGCAGCCGCCTCGCCCCGGTCCACCTCTGGTTCAGTCTGTGGCGCAGGGTGTGTAAAGACTGCAGTTTGGTCTTCACGCAGTTGACGTCAGCGGTAACATTTTTTCCCCTGTCCTCCTCGAAGGAAAGATCAAAATGACACGAAAATAAACGAGGACAGATGGTGTGACACATGAATCTATTTGCATTAAGTGGATCCTCCTTGAGGATTCATCGTGGCGCCTGCGATGGCAGATTTAACATTCAGCAATCATTAATTGCTATAAAAAGTCAAATATTAATTTTTAACTTTCCCTACCTGTTTTTGTTTTTTGTTTTTCAGGGTGCAAGCAAAAAGTAAAAACCTGTATGGACTGCTGGTGCAACGAGAGGTTACATGAACACATAAACATGTAACATGTGCGTCAACAGAGCGCCCCGTCAAAAAGATTTCACACATGAAGTTCAGGTTACTCGGTAAGACCGAGCTTTTTGGATACAAAAGACTTAATGTCAGCATGGCTGTTTTCAGACATGAACTGAGCGGGAGATCGTGCGAGCAGTGCTTTTGTTTCCGGTCATCAACGCGTCCACTGGCTCGCTGTGAGTTCTATTCGGAGAGTCTCCTGCCGTCACGACCGGCCAGGATCATGAACTGTGGTTATGCTGAACTCTGAAAAGATTTTCTTTATGGACTCTTTTTATTAATGAATCTGAGTACTCTTTGGTGTTCTGATTTCCCGCTTTATTCGGCTCGTTTCTGTTAAGTAACCTTTTCGTGATCGTTCAGGTTTGTTACACCATTTTTGTGTTTCCTGTTTTTACTTTGTGGCCATTTCCTGTTCTCACCTGTGTCTCGTTGCCTGTGCCCCCGTGTGTCCGTTTAGTCTCCGTGCTTCCCTTTGTCTTGGTCAGTTCATTCTTTTAAGGGGTGCCGGTGTAACAAGCTGATTTAATAAACAGTAACCAAAAAACACTTGCAGCCTTACAGTCTTTTAGGAGAAGCAAACACAATCCAGACTCAGGTAGTACAAAACTCTAAAACAGGAACAAAATAACAAACTGAACCACGGGGGAAAAAAGCAGGAACGAAACAGGCCAGAATCATAACAGGTTGGAAACAGGAACAGACTGGAACGAACTGACCAAGACAAAAGGAAGCACAGAGACTATGGGTGAGGTCAAATTGTCCTTCCCATCTACTGTTCCTGTCTACTATTCCTTGACCTCAGTGGAAAACGTCATGAGGTCAAGGAAAGGTGTAAAGGAGGACTGATAGGACTTAGGAAAAGCCGACGGCGCTGCCCCGAGAATCCGACTCGACTTACACGATAGTACGTCATCACGCGACGGCGGATGTTATTGACGTGGTGAAACTACAAATTTCTGAAAATGACTCCATCAGCATGTTTCAGTGTTTTACCACCGTGTGACATCAGATGTAAATGATTCATATGTAACAGTAACTTACATGATGACGTGCGTCTCTTCTGGGTCACATTCATACTCCTCTACTTCTTCTACGACCTTTTCAGAGTTCAACATTACCACAGTTCATGATGTATTCTCACACTGGCTCACTCGCACATTTTCTGGAAATTTTACCAGGGGGGTGGCGGCAAAAGAATTGCTGGATTGCCCATTTGAATGAATGTTGAATAAGTGTTGAAGTGGCTATAACCCAAATTGTTAGAGTAACAGAAATCAGATAAACAGTGTAGAGTGAAATATTTACTCTTTCAAAAATGCGCATAATGACAGCAAGCATCACGTACAATATTGAAGCGGTAAGCTGTCTTGAACCCTGTAGAAAATAACAGTAATATTGCCACAGTAGAGGAAGATTTGAGAAAGTAATATTTTCAGAGTTTTAGGGCTCAGGGTTTAAGAGCAGCTGATGTCAGGACATATTACTTGTCCGTTTCAAACTGGATACGTATTATTCAATTACGAAGATGATCTATTGTGAAAATAAGGTCAGAGAAATATAGCCTGCCAACAATAACGTAGCTTTATTAATGTTCAGTTTGATGCTTTGTTGACGCCTGGGGGCAAATTCTTTGCCGTCCCAAAACCCAAGAACCATGTTATTGTACGTCTGGCCATGAAGGCACAACACATCCAGACAGAGTAAAAATGACAACCAGAAGGATTCGGTCGAGCTGAGAGATAAATCGCGGGAGCGGAGGTGTAACACAGATCGTCAAGGCTGATCAATAGACGAGCTGGAGAGACGAGAGACGTGGACAACTCTCCGTCTCGGGGGCCGTTGGGAGACGGGTGACAGTACAGCCTGATGACTGGTTAACAGTCTGATATATTTAATCCCCAAGGACATGAGCCCAAATCAGCTTCAAAACACAAAAAAACCCTAATTATGTCAAGTCTCCTCTGGCTGATGATAAAGGATAATTACTTTTTTATTCCCCTCGCTAAAGCGAAATACGCTCCGCAAGATGTGGCGACGTAACCTTTAACGAACACCGTGTGATTGATGAGGTATTTCATTTCCCCCTTCCCCATGATTACAGATCACGCTTCTCCCCCTCCTGAAAAACACGCATATACACACAAATAATCTCTCCTCCTTCTCAACCAGTTACAAACAAGTTTGTAAAAGGAAAGCATCTCATTTAAGGATTTTTCATTACTCATATCATCTGACTATTACATCTCCACTGCATTGGGGCCAGAATACAATCACAGAGGAAACAGAGAGGGGCTCCTGCTTTATCTGTCCCGGGGAATGAGGGGAATGACGCGTTCACGTCCACAATGATCATTTCTGACAACAGTGTCAGCCACAGACAATACTCCGCCATATCCATCTGTCTTTTGGAGATACTCGGACATTCGGAGGCCGGTGATGAAAGAGACATTGCCCCCGTCTCTTATACATATTTCTCATTTCCAGAACAAACAATACAGACATCTGAAATGAATATTGACATTGGAAGGAATGGAACGCAGGCAGCACAACTGCCTTTTGCAGGCACCAGGAAATAGACACTTTGTATGAGGAAATGTCTGCTCCTTAATTCCTTAGATGTTCAAAATCACTGGGTCACAGCTTTGACCCAAAGTCTGGGTCAATATGGCAGTGATGTGATTCTGGGTTAACTTTACCCATGTAATCTGCCCATCCCAAAATATGGTACACATGGTGAACTCTATATGTACATGTCACCGTATTACAGTATCATTTCATTGTCATGTGAACATTTTAAGGGAAAATCACATGTTGTTTCTAACTCTGGGTCAAAATTCAGCCTCAAAAACATAGATTAGGTCAAAAGAAAATCAATCAGCAACTACTTCAATAATTGTTTAACTAGTCAAGTTAAGTTGGGGGGAAGGGGAGTTTTCTCTGACGTGTGTGATGTACCACCAAACTAATTTATCATTAGTTGGAGACTTTTCAACAATTGTCTTGGTTTTGATTGGCGACTCGATGTATTTCTACACTATGCATCAGCACTGGGTAAAGATAAGCCAGTACTACATCTGTGCTATATTGACCTGTATTATATATTTCAACCCAGTGATTTTTTTTTCAGCGTCTGCGAACTTGTAGCCACACTCGCCCTCAGAGAGATTAACTTCCTGACACCCTACATTTCAAATCTTCATTTGGGCTTAAAGAACCCTATTAACTCGCATGTCCAGCTTGACAGTAAATGAAATGAGACGGCTTCCCCCTTCATCCCAACAGCTTGTGTGAATTCCCGTGAGACCGCAGAGCGGGTGTACAGTACATGTCCATATGTGGTATTTGCCCCTCAAGCCCTGACACTTGACAAATGTAGTGTTTCCCTCTAAACCTGGTTTCCAGCAGGTTGTCCAATGGCAGCGGCTATTCACTGTTTAATACCACTGAAATCCGATTATATTTTTTTCGCGGGTGCATTCGGCGGCCGACAGAGACGGATGGACACTATAAAATACGGCATTGGCCGAGCAGAACATTTTTTAAAAGGTTAGGAAAGACATAAAAATGGCAAGGCTCAAAGATATCTGTGCTTAAATATCCCGGCAGCCGAGGTCAACAAGGTCAAGGTGAAGGAGATGATACAGGAGGAAGTGGAGTTTATTGGTGCTTCATCCTGAGACGTCGCCAAGCAGTTTGGGAGACAGAGACTCTTATGTGACGGATGTAAATCTTCCTTTTTTCAACACTTTAGGTGGTCGTTGTAAATTATGACCACAGAGAGAGAGAAAAAAAGGGGAGAATGACAAAAAGACAGAGAGATTAGATATACTGTTAGCATGGGGGAGGTTTGTTGTCAGTAGGAAAATATCATCAAGCTGCTGTGTATCCCGAGTGAATGAAAAGTTTTCTTTCGATCCATGCACAATGCACGACAAGGTCATAGCCCAAGTCACCTATGATAAGTCTGGACCCAGGCGGCTTAGTGAGCTATAAGAACACAGGAGTAAACAGATTTCTAACAAGGATCGATACAAGTTGATCAAAATCTAATCATGACTATATGACCAAGATATATTTTGACTAAGGAGTGTTGAAAAGATCCATTCTTTACAACCACCACACATTCAGCTGAGACCTTATCAGTTTCACAAAAGCACCAGTGAACTCTTCCAACTCTGTTTGCCGACACAGTTTAACCCTCTGAGGTCCAATCCAATAATCACATTCCTCCTCTTGTTTTGTCTTAGAGCTTTTCTCAGTTTCTGGAAGGGTCCTTTCAGGGAACGGGAACCATTCTGCCTTGTCCTGAAAGGACTCAAACCAGCGCCTCCACTCCTCAATGGCTGAGAACAGGCCGGCCCGGGCTTTCTCTGGGTAATACAATTAGCCATGGAGCGTCCAGGCCCGGCCTCCTTCACATTCATCCTCTTTTTGATGGCCGGCCAGCCCCATGACTTTATCCAGACACACCATCAGCCCATTGCCATGCAAAACAGCAGCTACTTCTCCAGCCCCGCGCCCATCTCACACCGCAGCCTAAAAGAGGGGTACCCCTCTTTAGCGCCGCTTTGTCCCCCCGGCTACTAATGCGTGTAATTTTTGTGCGAATGAGGAACGGGGACTGTGAGCAAACACACCTCTTTCAGTTTGAGCTATTACAGGATTTGGCCCATATGTTGGGAGGAAGATTTGTAATTGTGGCTCAGTGGGAAAGCGGTGCGGGAGGGCTGAGGAGTTTGAGGAGCGCCGTTTAAAATAGAAGGCCAAAGAAAACCCCAGAATTCACGGCGCACAGCTCAGTTAAGCACTGCCAGACTTTTGTTTTCATGAAAATGTCTCTTGGGAATGTAGATACCCATAGTCAATTAATACAAAACTACAGAATGAGATTATGTTCAAATTCAAGTGTTGTGTAATAAATTTAAAAAAGAGCAGAGAGAAATGCTCCAGTCTTCTGACTACAGGTTAAATTATTTAAGCAGTCTCCATATTGAAATAGATTATTTCTTACTGCCCTTCCTTTTCATAAAAACTTCTCTACGTGATTCAAAAACGAATTCAGGCTCGATTGAGGGAAAAGTGGGCCATAAAGCCGACATGCCTTCAGTGAGGGGCCGAGACAGTTTTATATGATTAGAATTGACTGGCACATGGTGCAAGCCTCCACACCCACCCATAACATATATTAAAGACCCCCCTGGGAGTGAGGGCGGGCAGCCAGAGGCCTCCCTCACCGAATGAGACAGGTTTGTAGAAGAAAAAAAAAAGAAAAAGCATGGGACTGCCGCCACAATCAATTCCCTTCCATTCAAAGCGTGCGAGCGTGCGTGCGTGTCCTCAAACACAGATACCAGTCCGCAATTCCAATTCCGTTACATCGTTGAAAACCTCAAAATTTAAGCCTCAAATTTAAACCCATGGTGGTGAGCACGCATCTGGACAATGTGCCTGTCTGGTCAACTTCCCACAGTGAATTCTGGGAAAAGCCAAATTCTGTGTTTTGCTCGATAAAAAATTTACAACGTTGTTTGCAATTTCCCAACCTCAGCTCCACCGTCAAGTCAAAAACAATAACTAACTGGTGTATTTAACTGTGAATTGAAGGAAGGACAGTGATATACATAAAAAACGGTGTGTACACCTTAGTAACACAGAGTTATTGTGAATGTTCAGGACTTACGGTTGGGAAATCCACTTAGGATTCGATCAGTGAGGACGGCACTCCACGGGATACAATTAAAGCTGCCCTGAAAGAGATTTCCCCAGGTGGAGCACCAGTATCTTACATCAGAGTCTTCACTGTCCTATCAGCAGGAGCACATATTGCCAAGACGGGTCCACGAACACAACCTTTAACCCCAAAGGGGCCAAAGGTCATGTGGCCTTGAAAATAACACTCTTTAGTGCTGAGACAAGTGGTGCATATATCATTCAGTCAAATGCTACACACCAATCAAAAATGTTAATAATCAGCAAGTATTGTAGTCATTAATCAAGAAAATATGCACGCGCAAAAAAAGATCTGCTCCTCTTCTCTTGTTCATATCATGAATTGAATTGCATTATGGGATCCAGCATTATTGAAACTTGACTCCATGAATAAATACTCTTCCTCTGCCGCTTCCTTTTCCCCCCAACTTTAAGGAAGTGCAATACTAAATAGCCATGGTATCCATTTAATTAGATTAAAGGGGTAGATCATTAATCAGTTAATCAAAGGAGTTCAAATATGTAATAATCAATAATGAAAATAACCCTGTCTTTATTCCACTCATACTCACCAAACAGACACAAAGCCATATTCATCTGCCCAACAATAAACGTCTGATGTGACCATTTGGTTTGACGCATCTCGATCATTGTGTTGTTCCTGTTCCCTCAGGGTGTAAATCCACTTTAATGTTAATAGACACTCTTCCTCTTCTCTCTCTAATAGGGGCTTTAACAAGGCAAGACAATTCCATACAATTCTCTTCTATTGAAAATCATAGCCGGGGGCTTTTCTTTTGCAGGCACCTCTTCTCACGCCGGGTAGCCCCGCCACATAATTAAATAATTCTGTGGTGGCCATAGATAAAACCATAATCTCCAGCATTTGATCCACCTCACTCCTCTCTCAATATTATATTTCCTAATTAAGAAAGGTGTGTGGGGGGATGCAGAGCCTTCCCTGGAGTCTTTTTATCAACTTGATTTCTTCCCTTTGCCAGCACTTTACCTCCATCCTCCGCTCCACTGAATCTCTGTTTCATTCCCCACCACACATCTGTCTCACTTTCGTCTCTCCTTTGATTCTCTATTTGTCGCTTTCCTGCCCCAACAGCCATTTATCCTCTTTTTTTGCCTCTGTCAATGTCTCCTCTCTTTCACTCCCACTTCCTGTCTCTCTCTCTCTCTCTCTCTCTCTCTCTCTCTCTCTCTCTCTCTCTCTCTCTCTCTCTCTCTCTCTCTCTCTCTCTCTCTCTCTCTCTCTCTCTCTCTCTCTCTCAGGGGCAGCAGGCTCCAACGGAAGCGTAGAGGATGACTTCCCAAGAAGTCATAAATCCCAGCGAGAGCGGCAGAGGAAGGAGGTATAGCAAGGGTACCAGGGAAGATGGAGTGATTTAAAGAGGGGGGAAGAGCAGAGCGTGAGAGAGAGAGAGAGAAACCCCCTAAAGTTCAATTTGCAGTAATTCTGTTATCTGAGGCAGGCAGGGCTGGGTCACAGCCTCAGATACAATAGGTCGCCTGCAAAAGCCAGTTGATGTATTTACAGTCGGTAATTACCTCTCGACGTTGTTGTTCTGGTTGTTGGTGGCACAGTCTGACATTCCTGCACTGGAGTAAGGGATTCACGAGAAGTGAAGCTTTTGTGTAATTCGGCCTAATTTCATCCTGCTGATAACAGCCTGACTGTTCACACAGCATCAGTCCTGTATTACCTTCTATTACAGCCAAAACCAAAATTGCTTCTTCACATTGATAGCGTTCACCTGCGGTACACACTGGGATGGGGGGGCTTTTGTTGTGAAGAAGCCAGAGGGAAAATGTGACGTATTTTGTCGCTAACCGCAGTCATTAAAAGAGGCACTGAGTAACAGAACAAGAAGGAGCCGCCGCAGTGAGCCGATCGATGAGGACCTCCACCGCTTCACTGTGTCCCGCTGTCGTGTCTCCATGTCGGCTCACACGATAATAACTGATTTATTAAAAACACTGTGCGATGGTATCGTTGGACTGTATTCAAGTACACCTGTTGCTTTCTTGATGCTGCTCAAGGTGAATTTTGCTGCCCGGTATTCACAGTGTTACCGTTCCCAGGGTAACCACAGTGAACAGAGCTACTGCAAGTACTACTGGAACTAGAGCTGGCAATTTCTGGAATTTTCAGTCAAGCACCAGAAACGCTGCACTTCCCAGCCATAATGCAACATCCACAGTAGGCCTGCAACTAACGATTATTTTCATTATGGATTAAATCTGTCGATTATTTTCTCGATTCAACGATTAGCTGTTTGGTCCATAAAATGGCGAAAAATGCTTAGTTTTGTCCACACCCAAAAAACATTTAGTGCATTGTCATAGAGGAGCAAAGAAACCAGAAAATATTCAAATTTAAGAAGCTGAAAAAAAGAATTTTGACCTTCGAAAAAGGGTCTACTTGAACCGATTAATCGATTATCAAAATATTCAGCAATTAATTAGTTGTTGATTACTAATGGATTTATCGATTAACTGTTGCAGCTCTAATCAACAGTGTCTTTCGATCTCTGCCCCCAGTTTATTTTGCGGCCCAAATCAAGATAACCTCTAATAAACCCATAGGATCATTTTCTCAGACTTGACGAAGCTCCTCTAAGTCATCACCAAACTACTTTTACATCCCGAGCAGCATTCTGAAATGTAGATTTATTTTGATACGTAAAATTGGTGACACTGCAGTGCCCTTTGTCCTCATACTGGTATGAAAAAGAACGAATGAAAGATGGAGAACAGCTGGAAGTTCCAAAACACACAGATCACCTTCGTGTTCCTTCGGTACTCAGTGACTGCCTCTAACAGAGGAGTGCGTTTTCACCGCTGAGGACTGTTTCAGCGTTGACCGAGCCCAGCAGACAAAGGTGTGACCTTCAATTATTCCCCTCCACATTCAAAATATAAGGGTCAGAGTGAGAGAGAGAGGAAAAGAGACCAGGAAAACACATTTATCTATAAACCAGAAGGTCGTTACCACTGTACGAGAGAGGCAGAGCTGATAAATAATTGATGCGTATGCAGTGAGAATATTCAAAGATGCATCAGTATCAATGGGTAGTATTGTCAAGGCTTCTTTTTGATATGTGCGTTTGGATTTTGACAAACAGTGCTGGTGCACCTACCAACTACAACCACACAAAACATATTCACTTTGGGGTTGTTGTTTGTTTTTGGGGGGGGGGGGCGGCTTAGGGGGGAGCATGGGGTACAGATATTGTCCATCAGGCCCGACTGGACGAGGCAATGTGTTGGAAAAACAGCCCACTGTGGAGCGGGGATTATTGGAATCTTCTCAGGCACGGCTGTTTTAAATGGGGAAGGGAGTGGTGGTGGTGATGCTGCGAGCATGTGCGTGTGTGTGTGTGAGTGTGTGTGTGTGTGTGTGTGTGTGTGTGTGTCCATGTGTGTGTCCCTGCGTGCTCAACTCACGGACAAGCATGAGCGCCGCCGTTGATGACACCTCCATGAATGAGTAAATCTGCGGCCGCTTTCCCCTCGTCACACCACCGCTACTACAGTTTTACTAGGACGCGGAGGGCCGACAGCTGCTTCTCTCCCTCTCTCTCTCGAACACATACTTGCACACGCACACAGAGGCAGACACGCGCCGCGGCGAGGGGCCCGAAGAAGCCGAAAACGAGGGTGTGCAAGCTGTGACGGTGAACATTAATGGGGACAGCAGCTGTGGAATTAATGCGGCACATCTGGGAGGACGGAGCTGAGGAGAGACAACAGCTCTGAGAGGGAGAGGACAGAGAGAGAGAGGCAGAAGGGATGGAGGAAGTATGTTTGACTTGACTTTTAATGAGCCTCTCCCGTCTGTCTCACTCGATGTCTGTCTCATATTCAAGCATCTGGCAGAATCAATAGATCTTTAAAAAACCACCTTGTCCTTGAGTCACCTGTTCAAAATGTCTCTCTTCTTTGACTTCTATTCAACTGACGCTGGGGTCAGACTACAGATGTTTTTTGTCTGTTGCGATGGTGTCAGATCAGGCAAAGATAAAAGTCGGAGAGTTTTGCTGTGTCTTGGCCATGAGACACGGCGTAGGACGTGCATAACGTCGCCGTAAGAGAAGCACTCGCGATTGCGAGGCGTCCCAGATGCGACGTCGGTTGTCGTCCAATACGTCACCCCAGACGAGATAAACAAATCAGATCAATCGTTGCACTGAAAAAACCCACTGATCCTTTCCAAGGTCTATAATTGAGCTGATCATGTACAGTAGTCTGACCCCGGCATAAGAAAATGAACTTAAGCGACACTTTTGTCTCACATTCATTCCTTTTAACACCTTGACACAGACGGCACTTTTGAGGCATTTACCCTCGAGCATCCGTCCATTCCAACCTACAAAAATTGGGGCGGTACGAAGCCTCACATTTAATCACACCGCAAGAATATTTCTGTGATCTTGCATCATGGGTGGCAGAAATGCACAGACTTTTTTCCAGAGCAATCGGACTGAGACGAGAGGTTGGGGAGAAGTCGCTCTGCATGAAAACCAACTGGATCGTTGCTGCTGGGGATTACAAATTAAGACGTTAAGGTTTTTTCAATGGGATTGCACAGGTTAAACAGATTCATAACCCAGTTCTCTCTCCCCCCCCAATTTCAAGAGCTTTCCTGGGAGCTCCGTCAAACAGGCAGCCAGAGGGCAACCTGAAAAGCCTCCTCAGCCCGCCACCTCTCTGCCTCACGTCTCAACTGCTTGTCTCTCGGCCTTAACACCTTCATCGAGGGCCTTCAAACGCTAAGAGAGGGAAGTCTACACCTGCCAGGAATAAACATCTCTGCGCGATTTTGTGTTCCTCCCTCTCCCTCTGGTAAATGTGTGTTTTTTTCCCCCTAAACAAGGCTTGAACCAGGACTGTCTGGTTTAACGATGATCTCTACATGGAGTGCATGGTTATATTGGAGCGCAACTGAAGAAGCCGGCTCACCTCGCGCAATCTTCAGAGCAGCGCAGGGCTAAAATATTTAACCCGTGAGACGTGAAGAGGCTGCCGATGTTCTCACAGCGCAACGTTAAGTCGATCAAAAGGCTGCCTCTGCGAAACCTCAGGGTATGTCTTTTAATATAGAGGAGGTGGAAGACTTTGATTTTTTTTGGCACTTTTTACTAATTTCCTTATTAGAGAGAAATATTAAAACTATCCGCTAAGTTACGACCCCGCCTCAAGGCACAATTAACACTGAGATGAAGATGTAGGCTGATGAACCTCACTTATATTCCTTTTTTTTTTTAATTGGCTGATTAATTGGCTGCCGCAAGTACGGGCTGACACGGGGTTACGTATGCGGTGAAACACCCTTCGCACGGAGCTGAGTGTAGCGATGGATGATCTCTATCCATGTCCTCTCCTGCTCTCGTTCCCTTAGATATATTGCGCCATCAATCCCCCGCAGCGGAAGCCACACCAGGAAGATGAATGAATTAATCTGGAATAAATGGCCTCCTGCTTGACACATAATCACAGATTAGGGCCCGGTCGGCCGGGAGTGATGGGTCGAGCCAAGCTGTCAGGCTGTGTCGGGGCGAGGAGACAGAGGGCTGGGAGAGAGGGAGGGGGTGGTGGGGCGGGGGGTCACACACATTAACCCCCCTGCACAGTGCAAGAGGTCCCCGCACAGCTTTAACCAGAGCCGGAGAGGAGACGGCGGACGGAGCTCCGAGGTGATTTAAGCAGATCTGTAGGCTGGTCCCTGAGGTGCGATCCAATCCGCGGTGGGCCGGCAGCTAATGATGTCACTAATGAAAGGGTTCCTTGCCGGGTCAGCCCTTTGGACCGAGCAGGGCTAACTCTTCACTTTGCCACGGATGACCTTTTGCTTGAGGAGCCTTGGTAAAGCTGCAATAAAACTCTGGGTGACACTAGCACATAATATTTATGAATTCTTTTTTATTTAATTTTTTTTTTGCAGCAAAAGCCAGAGCAAAGACAACAACAAGAATCTGCTATCATGCATCACCAACATGCTCTATATATTCTTGGTAAAAATGTCCCTATATGCACATGTTTACATAACCGATCTGTGCTATACAAATTCATAATCAGTATCCGTCAACACTAACAGTACTTTACACGTACTTTCATACACTCCGGATATATTGCTCCATAAGACGCCAAAATTTAGCAGTTTGTCTTGCGGCGTGAAAAACGATTACTTCCAAGTATATTTTTTTGGCGACAAAAAGTATATATATCATGCACTTTAAATCCGATCAATCATCGCCACGGTACATCACCTATCCAAGCGACCGAAAGCCTCTGAAACACCCAGCAGTGCCCCTGTCTGGTTTTCCGCTGAGCAAAACACAATTAAGGTGAGCGGAGAGATTCGTCATGATGATTTATCCCGCACCTCACCTAATGAAATTTTCCCACATTCCCTTTTGAGCAAATGGCTGAAGGGGGGGAAGGCGAAAATTAAAGATGTGACGACCCTCTGTTCCCCGCGTTCCTCTGTTTAGATGAATGAATCATACCGGTGTCCCTTTCATTTTTCTCAATTAAGCGTTTGCCATTTCGAAAAGGCTTTCCAGCTTCATGATCATTAAAACCTTTGCGTGTCAGGAGGTTGAGGAGGAGGATGGGGGGGGGGGAGGCACGCTTAATTCAATTTCACAGCCGTCAGCACTACCTCCCCTCGTCGACAGACAGAGAGAATGCGAGGGAGGGATACCAATGGAGAGAAAGAAGAGAGGGATATAAATTATGGCAATAAACACACTATCCATCTGAGGGCCGCTGCAAACATGAAAAACACTCATCGACAGTGCAAATCAGAGCTACTTTGTCTGGTGATGAGTCTGAAAGTCTTGGTTTTCTTTAGACGAGTGAAAAGAAATATGGTACTGATCCAAGGGTTACCATTTATTATTTTTAAAGTAACATTTCTTGCGGAGTGTTCTCTAAAAAAGTGACAGAAATAACTTCCTAATCAACGTGTGGAGTCTGTACTGTTCCTTCATCCTTCCCCTGATGCTGCATTGACCACTGCATAAACCCCAGACCGAGCACGCTCCAGCAGTTAACGTGATATATATTCATGTGTCCAAAATCAATGCAGATACAATACACTCACATTAACATGGGACGGGACGGCAAGGCCACAGAGGAAAGGGGAAATGCTGCGCAGTATAACTATGTAACTGACTTTCAGCCCTGTGTTTATACCATAATAATGATTTTTGGGTTTTTTTTCAGCAAAGAGACGAGGGACTGAGACGAGTGGCTTGTAAATCCCCACCGGTTTCATTTAGAGGGGAATGTTAATTCTAATCGAATGTCCGGACAAGTTGGGAAATAAGCGGTGGCGGTCTGTTGCGGCCGCCATCCCAATACCTTCCCAATCAGAGGAGGAGGAGGAGGAGAGGAACACCTCTGGCTTAATCACATTCATGGTTTCCCTGCTTCATTGATTTGCGAACGTGGCTCCCGTTCACCCATGGGTCCAAAATGAAGTGAGTAACAACAATTTCACTTTCCGGAGTTTAATTTAGTGGCTGTTTTTCTCAACACAGCGGTGCTTTAATGTCGGCATGCCAATCGCAATGACAGGCTATTGATAATCTCTACCATTACTTAGTTGAGTGCGTTTGCATTCTAACATTTGCTCCTTAGCACTAACCACAACTGAAGCTGATGAACGTCTGCGCCATGATTTCACGGCATTTTGTCTGATAATTGATCAGACACTCCGCTACAAAACAGAAATGTCAACCTCATGCTAAAGACGAGGAATCACCTTAGTCAGTTGCAGAAAGCTGGAGCAACCAGCATCATCGCCCCTTGCATGAATAAAAATCAAGCACCAAACCTTTAGTTCACAGAGTAGGTCCCCTGGATTATATGATCTACAGAATACTTACTGAAAGAGTAATCTCAGAATTGAAAAAATAGAAATGGGCCAGGTGTGGGTCTTTGTAGGTGTATTAAGTCCCCGCATCCGCTGTTGACCCTAAAACATTGTCAGTGGTTGAATATCTCGAGAGAAAGTGAGGCAGTGACTGAAGCAGACTGTACGCGCATGTGGTACACCTATGACCACCAGTCTCCCAGTAGGCCTCCTGATGTAAAGTGTTGGGTCGTGTGTAAGAGGCCCAGTTGTTATGAGTGTTATCATCTCGCCTCCACTGGGACTAAAAGAGCTTTGGAGGGCAACGACATAATATGTCTACTCCCCTTCTCGCCGGGACCAACTGGAGTATCGAGCGCAGTCACCCTGTCGACGTCAACCCATTGATTTCTACTTTAACCCCCCCTTATCCCCCTTCTGTTTCCACTCCTCTCTCCACCCGCCCTCCCTGGACGACATATACGTCGGCACTGTGTTGTCTGGGACGTGGATCAACTCTTAATACAGGTCACATACACACCAACACACTTGACAGTCTCCCCACCAGGTTTGATTAATTTGGCTCGGAAGGCGTGCGAGCAGAGCAATCGCCGGTATCCAGATGTTCCACAGCTTTTCAGTCTGCATACCCCCCTCCTCACACACTACACACACACACACACACGTGCAGGGTACACACCTGCTTTCATCCCCTCCCCTCCAGTTGTGGAGGATGTGATGTAGCGTGTGGGATGCTGTTGATAATTTTTTCCTTTTGCTTCTCTGAGCTCTCGGCGAGCCGGGACGATGGGCTCTGCCCCGGCAGAGAGAAGGGTGTTTTTCACAGAGGCTCGCAGAAATTGCATCGATGACTTGAGCGCGGTCGTCGAAGGGAAAGAGCTGCGTCGTGCGAATGCAACACACAATCACACACGTGCACAAATGGACAAACCCGCCCTCGTCACCGTATCACCACCAATCGCATGCGAGACACGCTCACCCGCCGCAGACAGCGGCACTGACGCAAACCAGCACAGAGTGAGACATCTCCAGGAGCAGGAGAGGACACCTGACCTGAATCCAATTTTCCCAGCTCTCGCCCTCAGTGTGGCCGCAGATAAAACAAAACGACCGGCCACAGTGAGCACTGACAGGGATCCTAAGTCACAGGTCTGGCCTCGCTCCTATGATCCAGCTCCCAGCTTTTTACCACCTCCTAAACCGCGGACACACAGACAGAGAATAAGAAATGGGCTCAAGGGAGAGGGGGACAGAGGGGGAGTGATTGAGTGTAGCCGTCGAGAATGCAGATCAGAAAAAACGATAGCCACTTTGTGGATGAAGGGCAGCAGTGAAGTTATGAGGCAGCGGAATAGAAAGAGGCTTTGAGAGGTTCCGAGTGTGATTAACATTCATAATGGCGATTTCTGCACCCTGCCTCATTTAAAAAACAAAAGACTGAAACTGACCACCACCTGTTCCCTTCCTGTGCTTCGGAATTTTAATTTTTCTATGTAGACCAGCAAATGTTACAGCTGAACAGTTTATTTAATTTGTGGTTGACTGATGAGCTTAAAGGTGACATATTATGCAAAGGACTTTGTCAGTGTTTGTGCACATAAATGTGTGTATCTGTGGAGCCTGTCGGTTTTGTTGGTGGGATGGCTAAACCCAAAGCGTGGCTCTGAACAACTGGCTCAGATTTCTCTCCCACTGTGATGTCACAGTTGGACTCTTTTGGGGTAACCCCGTCTGCAATCTGAGAATCGCCACTTTTCTGGTGAAGGGGCGTGACATTTCCTACACATTTTGAAATTGGTTGATCAATCACAACAGACTGGGCCAGCTGGCCAATCAGAGCAGACTGGGATTCATCGGGAGGCTGGGATACTTTTGTCCAACCTTGGGACTTGACTTACGGTGGTGGACCGGCCCCTTTTGTCATTTATAGATTCCATGTTGAGTTGTTAAGGCCTGTGGCCTATTGTTACGTTTTGAACACACATAAAAAAACCATAATATTTGAACAAGAAGTTTGTGGCCTGTTTGCAAAGTCTAGGTTGGACCATAATAAAACAAATGCGTAAAAACGCAGAAGTGCTAACACATGTTCTGATATGAAAAAACATACATGCACACAGATGCAGAAACCAACACACACTCACACACATGCACACACCCTCAGGGTATTTGCGTTTCTGAAACATATGTGTCCCTGTTTTTTCTGGAGTTAATACGCCTCTTTATCTCAATAAGCAGCTCCAGCCTGTTCTCTGATGATCCGAGGGGAACACACATGATTAACATGGCACAGTGAGTGTGTGTAATTTTCTTAAATGCAGATAAATACCAGACTCTCAGTGTCTCTTGATTCCGACACAGAGGCTAATCAGTGTGTTTGTTTGGGGGCAACCGTACGAAGTGTGGACAGTAACATCTCGCTGCTTTCCAAGATTTAGTCTTAAGTGTGTATTTGTAGACGAAGGACGTCGAAGCTTTCAGAGACTCTGCAACATTTAGATTCAGAGACAGAAATTATGAACACTGTTGTTAATATCTCGGCTTAGAGACAAACATGAGAACAAGTCTCCCCACATGCATAAACAAAGACTTAAGACAAGGACGGTGAGTTATTTTGTGAGACTTGTCATAAAACCATCTGTCCTCCAGCTGCCGCTGGGTCACGTTGAAAATATTTTCAGAGCAGATCTCAATCACAGTCATGGATTCGAGCGAGGAGTTTACATGACATATTTGAGCATCAACATTAAACCTAATATATACTGAGGTGGACTGAGGTATATATATATATATATATATATATATATATATATATATATATATATATATATATATATATATATATATATATATGAAGTCTTCTTGGCGTCTCATATTGTGAGGAACATAACCTTTTTTGTTAGATTCTTCTTCGATTTTTACACAGAAGGGTGCAAAGTGTTACAAAGGCGCTTATTTCCGGCTCCCATGTTTTCTGAAAATCTCATTGATATCCAGCACAGACAACATCAAATGACTAGTTGAGCACCTCCAGGGCGTGGATTCATTGGCATGAAAGGTTCCCGTTTGAATCATCGGCGCAGAAGATGAGAAAACCATAAAAGTCACTCCTAAGGAGCACTAAGACAAGAGACGTTCAGTCACTAACCTTAACACAATCCATCTTACAGTGTTTGTCTAGTAGTTGAAGTGGAGATTGAGTCAGTTTCACTTTCAGATTCCAGTTGAATTTGACATCTGCGACAAAGTGTTTTGAATTGACCACAGCTCGGACCCACAGGTCTGACTGGCACATGCGTGATAATAGCAGCTACGGCTCCTGGGTATCGTATTATCTTCCGAACCCAACACAAAATCCCAGAAATCTATTCATGAACCCTCAGACACGTTCTACTCTTTGGAAGATTGAGGGTATCATTGAAATGAAACGTTACAGTTCAGGGAATTTACAGCGGGAAGAAGAAAAAAAACATAACTCCCAAACCAGCCGCTCTTCTAATTTCTCTAATAATCAAATGAAAGGTGCTAAATTTGGGTTGAAATAAATAAATGCATCAGTGAAAATTGTTTCTTTGCAAGTCTTTACAAAGATTGGCATAAACGTGTGTGTGCGTGTGTGTGTGTGTGTGTGTGTGTGGAGCCATTACTAGGGACCAAACAAAGGGGAGTTTTTTTTATCCATCTTTGCTCTATCCACACTTCACTGCTGCACAATAAGGCCACAGAAGAAAACTCACACTCAAACACACACAGAATACTGAAACAATCACTTTTACGTGGTTCATAGCTTCGGCACTATTTGACACGGAGTGTGTGTACCTAGCTTTGACTGTGCATGACAGATGGAATTGGCGTCACCGGATGGGGACAGCGGATATCGAGGGTGTGTGTGTGTGTGTGTGTGTGTGTGTGTGTGTGTGTGTGTGTGTGCGTGTGAGTGAGTGTGCGTGTGTGTTTGTGTTTGTGTGTGTGTGTGTGTGTTGTGTGTTGTGTGCATGAAGTGGTTTTACATGAAGGGGATGTGACACATGACCATGGGTGAGTGTGTCATGTCGTGTGTGCGCGAGTGAGGTCGCAGACAGCCGAGTGCAGGTGACAGTGTTTGCTGTGTATGTTGACATCAAACGACAACGTAGCTGCTGTGAATTCTCCAGCAGTGGCCTCTGTACCTCGAGAGGAGGAAGGACCAGAGCATTTAACTGTAACAGCCACAAAAGTCACGAGTTTCTCCCTAATTTCCCCCTGATGTACATTTTCACAGCAAAGTCATACAACTGAGGCATAAATACAATTTCTTCCAGCGTTTCAAGTTTCCCCACTGGGTGCTTTCACACCTGGAGTTCAGACCATATCGTCTGGAGAAAGGAAATAAAAGGACAAATGAAATGATGCGATAAATAAATGACACAACACACCAGGAGCTGCAAACGTGAAGTAACACAGACTGACATTCAGTTGTGTCTGAGCCACATGGGAAAGACACACTGTGGGGATGGACAGCGGGTCGCGCAGCGCTCCGTTGAGCATTATCACGGTCACAGGTTGTCATTTATCATTCTTCATTGGGTATTTATCATTTTGGCTGATCAGGTCTTATCTGATATTGGCCAATCCGAGGGCAGAGGAAGGAGAGGTGAGCGTAGCGCCGCCGATTTGTTGCCTCCATGATGGGCGACGAGTGGTACACCTCACCCCTGAAGTCCTTTGGTTTGTTTTTTTGACTCTAATCAAGTAAAACCAAAACTGAGCTCAGTGCACGGCAAGTGAAGTGACTGGTGCTGCATGAAACCATAGCTCACAACAAATCATTTTACTATGTCCGCTGTGACAGCCGTAACAGCATTAGATGAAACTGGACTGGACCTGTAGCATGATTAGTGACAAGCAGGTAGAAACATGTAGGATGTTCAGGCCACAGTATGATTTACAGCGTTTTAACAAGAGCCTAAACAAACCAATTGTGCAGTGAGAGTTCATTAACCACAAACAGAACCAGGTTAGGTGTGAACGCATCCTGAAAGCCTTCCAGCGGGTCAAAGGGCACAATCCTCCCCTTAGGGGCGGACACTGTCTACAAACATAATCTGTTTTCAGACATGCACTGAAGTGCGGACATTTCCCTGAACTTTTTCCGAGGGGCTGTATGCGAGAACGCAAACGTTGCCCCGGAGATTTTCCCAAATTTTTCCTGCCAGTCCCCTAGTAAAATTTCCAGAAAATGTCCCTGCGAGTCCATGTAAGAATACAACAGCGAGCAAGACGGCGCCAACCCTGAATGTTTCCGGAAGTCTTACTGCTGTTATGAGAGTGTCTGACTCGCACAATCTCCTCCTGTGTTTTTCATATGTGAACGGTTGAGTAAAGTAAATATCTCCATTTTCGGGACATTTTCATATTGATGTGGTCATTTTACCTCGGAAACAGCCGTGACCAGCTTTCATTTGAAAATTCACAGTGTGTGCGTGTGCGTGTCTGTGTGTGTATGTGTGTGTGTGTGTGTGTGTGTGTGTCTCCCAGGTGAGGAGGGAGAGTGAGACTGAGGATGGATGCAGCTACACAACCAGACAAACATACAGTACATACACACACAAACTGATGAAGTCTTATCACATCATTTCCGCTGAATTGTATCACACACACACACAGACACACACACACACACCATACAAACCACACATCTGCTCCATATTACACAACAAACCACAACGCTCACAAGCAGAGAGGACACTTAACCCAACGAAAGCTCTCGACCAATTGAGAACCGTGTGCCTGTGAGACAACAAACTGGCTGAGGCCGGGTGAAGCTCCGGAGCGGGATAAACAAGAATAAAGCTTTTTGATCAATAACTCAGAGCGGAGCTGGATGCAGAGAGCGGGCTGACAGGCAGTGAGAGGGTGTGCGTTGACTAACTGTGAGCTCAGGGATTATCCCCTCTGTAGTGAACCCTCGTCGCCTGGATGGAGAAATAATAACTGGGGACAGAGAGACAGAGGAGGAGAGCTAATCTGCACAAACTCCTACCTATAGGAAAACTCCTCTTCTTCGTTTGTCTCTCCATCCTCTCCTCCATGTCTCAATCTTTTTGGTTTCTCTCTTCTCCCACTTCAAACCAGAAGGAGCACAGGAAAAAAAAAAACATAAACACAAAAAGACAAAAGCAGTGGACTCTCATTTATAGTCAAGGCGATCGTGGACGTCATTTCGAAGTCACACGTTCCGCACATCCTCCAATCGCAACCACGACCTGTGAGGCGGACAATATTCAGTCTGCACACAAAAAAACACTGCATGGTCTGCATCCGGCTGCCTGCTCCACCTCGCCAGCCTGCTGTACGTGATTTATTTAATGTTTCTCATAATGTATTCATGCTCATTAAATGTTGCTCTGCCAGACAGGTTGTGAGCTCAGGAGCAGTCTGTGTCAGACCCGCTCTGAAGTGTGCCGCCAGAGCATCACACGGGCAGCGCCACGCCGCCAAACCCAAATGCACAGTAGTGTTGCAATAAATATTTGAAACTTTTTACTTGCCGCATGTAAAAATCGACTCATTAATGGTGAATGGCAGCGAGAAATCCCGGTGCGAGGTGCTGATGAAAACAAGCTGCAGGGGGGGGGCATTATTATTTATCAGCTCCGTATGTCTACTTCCACACACCTGGGCACACGAATGAAAAATGCACGAACAAGGAGGAAACGCATTCCTACACCGGATCATTTCTGCAGTCACAATGCAACGTGATTATTTTTTAAAGCGTAGTTCTAAAAGCTGACGTTCAGAGATTTCACTCGTGTCATTGCTATCAATCACTGATCAGCTGCCTGTTGGGCACAGCGGCGCCCCTCGAAACCGCCGAGGCGAGTCGGGCCTGAGAAGCAGCGCCGCTCGGATTCCCACTCTTTTGGAGGAGACGTTAATTACTCCGGATCCCTCTAATAGAGTCACGCCGCAGCAGTTAAAGACAACAGAGACAAGGCGCGGACGTACAGAGCTCATTACTCACGCAAACAACGCGGCTCTCGTGGGACGAGGAGATTAATGGCGCCTCCCCTTATAGACGTATATACATAGGGTCCGTGTGATGCGAACAGGGGAAACACGAGGTAGGTAGAGCCTCAGAAGTTCCTTGCACTACACCACGCGATTCATTTTTTTTCAGGAGAATTTCAAAGACTCCCGGGGGCGATGTGCATGACGGGGTTATGAGGGAGGAGGCGGTTAGGAGGGAGATGAAGAGGCGACGGAGGGCGAGGAAGGAACAAAAAAGGAAGAGTTGAAGAAGAGTTGAAGAACTAGAGCACAAAGGGAAGCGAGGGAGAGATCTTCCTGAGGAAGAACAATTGCACACGTGTATCATTTTTTTCTTGCTACATCACTCTTTGAAGCGCAAGTTAGTCACTGTGGCGAAGACTGCGTCCGTCTTCCTGCTGCTGTCTTCTGGGATATCGCTTCTCTTCCTGTTCGTCCCCTCTCCGAAATTGCAGTCGACGTCAAGCCTGCTGCAGAATGTCCCTCTCCTCTCGCTGAAGGCCTCCCGGAGGAGGTTTGTTCCTCTCAGAGCTTCTGACGGGCTGTAATCCTCTTTTAGGACAGAAAATCCCGACAGTGGCACGCTGCGCTCATTTCAGATAGTATTTCTCTCAGGATTGGACGAATAGCTTTTCCCTCCTCAGTCCTACAAAGTGCTGGTTGTCTTTTTGACCTCTCACGAGGGTCAGTGACTTCCTCCGGCCCTCCCCGTGCCCAGACTGTGTTCAACAGCCCGGCTATGAAAGGCAAGGCAGAGATGGTAGATAGGACTTTTCGCATTAAAAGTCATATCTGCACCACAGAGGCCCCATGTGTTTCCAGCAAGCCAGATATAACTCTTACATCAAATCTGTGAATCCTGTCAGGAACCATCACAGTGCCAATTTTCTCTTATCCATTGCGGAGCTATATTTTTATGGAGATAATGTCTGTGCCCCAGTTTCAATCTATTTCACTTTGCATTATATCCCCCTATTGCTGTTTTATTCATGTGCTTTAATAATAAAGCACAAACTTAAGAAGACTAGTCTTATTCTCCCTGCCTTCAGGAATCAATGAAGCTCTTCTTTGACGGCAAAGCTGGCGAGATTCTGCGGATATGAATATTCAGTTTCATTTCGGATTTAAGTTTTTGAGCTTAAAAAGGAATAATTTAAAATAATAATGATGAAAAAATAAACAGTCTTCTACATCCCTAACATGTTGCTAGCAAGTTGCCAACAACCTTTTAGGTGAGTAAATAGAATTTCCTTCAAAAAATAAAAATCGGACACCTTTCTACCAAAGGAAATTAAGTCATTTTTGTAGGTCATCGTCTTTTTTTTTCTACTTTTCTTTTGTTACGAAAGGTCCTTGTTGGACTTCTGTGAGCTTTACTTCCTACTTCCTCTGTCGCGTGGATTACAGTACTGGATCGAACTGAACAGAGCACCTTTGCCAGCGTGGGGAGTTTAGTGGTCATTCTCATGATGTTACACAGGCACAGAGAGCATTCGTGCAGGAGACACCCTGTGGATGTTTTGGTGTGTGCGTGTGTGTGTGTGTGTGTGTGTGTACGTGCGCTCTGCCCTCAGCATGTGTGAATGTGTGGTGACAGATTGAGGGTGCTGGGACACTCATGCGCACAGATGACGCCTCTCGCTCCTGTTGAATCTCTCAGATGCGGCCTGGCGCCGCACCCGGCGACAAGACGAGAAGGGAGATGGCACAGGTTTCCAAAATGTTGCACTCGGCCCTTTTTTCCCCCTCACTGTCTTGTCTGGTGCAGTTTCCCTCGTTTGTCTTCTCACAAGAGACAACTTGTATCACATAGAGATCACCTTGTCTTCGCTCCCTGGCATCCAATTGCTTCTTTGTGACAGAGAGAAAGAGGAGCAATTTGCAGCCACTTTCCAGCCCCTCATATCTCATCACAGGAGGTGCTAAAGGAAACGGAAGACTTGCCAGCAACTGCACTTTTTTGGGACAAAATAAACATTCTCTAATGTACAGTATATGTTTTTCTGCAGGTTTTTTACTATGACAGTTATAACAGCTCCTGAATCAGCGGTCATTCTGATTACTGAACACCAATACTTCCTCCCTCCTGCTTTTGCATCTTTGAAGCATCAAGAGGTTAAGACTTTCACAGTCCTGGAAACTCATAGGGTTAAAATCCAGATCACACGTTTGTTTTAGTCCGTCTTACAAAGTGAGAAATTCCCCCAGAAGTGATCTTGTGAAGGCTCTGAAGATGAGCACTGTTCGACTGCATTAGCCAGACGGGAAACCAATGACAGCCTGGGTTTCTCACATTTCTGACAAAAAAAATATACTTTTCCCTTCGTTCTCTCCCATCGCCTCTGACATGCTTTGGTAAGAAGTCGAGAGCCCGGGGAATTTCCCGCCTTGATGAAAGAGTGCGGCGAACTCCAGAGGTAAACGGGGTTAGACCGAACCGGGGGGACCCGAGAGACGGGAGAAAGCATTAATGCATCAAAGGCTGTCAAAAGAATACAGTCGGAAAAAAAGTCTGAAAGTGTAAACACAGCGGATGGCGGGCACCTCATCCTTGGCGGGCGCTGCGGCCCCGCTGACACAGAGTTACCCCCTGACTGGGGCTGTTTGTGTCTGCCTGTCAGTGAGACGGGAACACTGGGGGGAAATAGCTGGATGGATTATGAGATTAGCCTGCGCAGTCCTGACAACAATAACTGTGATAAATAGACATCCAGCACCTCACCACAGAGGAGAAAAATCATTATCGCCGTTCTTAGACCCTCCCCCTCAGACGGGTGAGTCGAACGTAACTGCTGCAATCTGGAAACACGGAAACACACACGGGGCAAGTGCAACAGGGGCAGGAGACATGACGACACTGTATACAGTGTATTCAGTTTTTTTGTGAGGGGGGGGGGGGGGCACAGTTGGAGCATGTGTTTCCAACCGTGAGGTACGTTTCCCCAGGGGTGCACAGCAGAGATGGCGGTGGGGGGCGCGTACTGTAGCTGGAGACACGAGAACACATGCAGATACTGTGGTTAAAGCATGTCAGCGTTCTGAACACAGGCGGGAGTCACTCATCATAGTTCAGCCCGGAGCGCTCTGGTGGCCGAGTGGTTACAACGCGTGGTGTAGCGGGAGGCACACAGTGTCAGACTTTATGACCACCAGATTTAAAGTTAAGAAATGCTAATGTATTTCCTGCAGCACTTCTTCGCCTGTATGTTTGCTCCTTTGTCATCTCTTCACCCTGTGGCTGACGGCACAGCGGGAAGTCGTCACATCAGGATTCTGAGGTAGAGTAACGAATGCTTGTTTACCCATTCCTTTTTTTTTTTTTTCCTTAAAGTGGCTTTTTTTTTTTGCTTTACTTTGCTGACTCGAGGAGTAACTGTGAAAACTTTACCTGGCCAAGGTTGTTAGAGGAGGCAAAAAAAAAAGACGAAGAGGGAGAGTGAGAGAAATGTCTCTAATAGTAGGAAAGAAGTGTTTTGAATACCAACTCGAATGATTGGGAAATTACAAAAACAAGACCCAGGTTGTAACAAATCAGAAAAAAGGGATAAAAATGACCAGAAACATTTTGTCAATGTGGAATATTTTGTGAACACTCAGGCTGTAATCTGTGAGCAACCCCCACCCCCCATCTGCCTGCTCCTGTGAGGTGCTCTCCCTCTTTAAACCCTGATCAGAAGGAGGTGAGGAGCTCGCTCCCTCTTCTCCTCTTCTCCTCTCTGTCTTCGGGGTTTCTTCTTCTTTGCTGTGACAGATTAGATCACAAGCCTGTGAGCCTCCATCTCAACAGCAGATCAATCAACACGAGTCGTGAGAACACGCACCCTGGACATATCAATTAGTGTGTGTGTGTGTGTGTGAGTGTGTGTTTGTGTGTGTGTGTGTGTGTGCACGTTCATCTGCGTGTGTGTGCGTGTGCGTGTGTGCGTGTGCGCATGCGTGTGTGTGTGTGCGTGTGTGATATGAGACATGCACATATCATATTCTCTTCCCAGACAGAGTCAAAGATATGCATCTTCAGGGCCAACAACAAAGGTGTGTGTGTGTGTGTGTGTGTGTGTGTGTGTGTGTGTGTGTGTGTGTGTGTGTGTGTGTGTGTGTGTGTGTGTGTGTGTGTGTTTGTGTCTGTATGTGCATATGTGTGTGTGCAGGATCTCGAAGTACCATGCATGGCACACAATTTTTCCATTGGCTGTTTGGATTACTGTAGAACACAAATTCTGCGACCACCAAGATAATCTTCACAAATTACAACCGCCCTCATGATTTTTGAAGCCGAAACACAGTTGGCACGACCACGGTGAGCAGTATACGTAAACAACGGCACTGGGATGTTATTCTAGAATATGTCAGATTTTCCTTTCAAAGACCACTGGATTTTGTCAGGTTCTGTAATGCAGCCTGGGTTTTGCTCCCATCCCTCAACGGCAGCATGATAAACTTTGACCTGCTTCTGCGGCTGATCTTGTTCTGACCACTTGCTCTTCAACAACCCTCCATGAATCTGCCTGATATCTGCTGCTATCCAGCTGCCTTGGTCTCCAGCCGCGCCGCTGCCGCTACTGATGTCTTTGTGAGAAAAAATGACTCCCTCTGCCTCTGCGCTCTGTGCCTTTGCAGCCGACACTTGAAAGCTCAGACGTGTGCTGGATCACGGTGCTCCTCCCTTTTCATCTGTGCAGACCTGCAGCCTCAGCAAATGCAGATGCAGAGAGAGAAATGGCCCCGGCTAGGTCAAAACTGTACGTTATTTTTCTTCTTCTCTTCTTTTGTGAATATTTTTATCAGCGTTGCGCACAGAAATTCCAGAGAATTGCTCTCTTAAAGTTATGATTGCTTACCCTTCTAAAAATTCTGTCACATACTTCCACAAGTAGGAAGTTGAAGTCACCCACAACTAAGTTTGTAACTCAGTTGTTTTCATGAGCTTAGAATGAGGCCTAGGTATCAACATAGGGAGTGTACACTGCCATGTTTCTACAGCGGGCCAGAACGGACAGGACAAACACTGGATCTAATGAGGGCATTTCAAATTCTGACATGAGGTTCTCTGGCACACTTGAACAGGTAAGGGGTGAGGGGAGGGTCCTTCAGCTGGTTGCAGTCTGTACCCTCACTATTAGTCGCCATCAAATCCCACAAAGGTGCTCCTTGAAATCCCCTTCGGTCCATTGTTTCACACCTTAGCGGAGCCAAAGCATTCATTCGACCAGGGCTGTAGTCGGCCAAGGAAACTCTCGGTTGACTGAAACTGTGACTTCTCATTAACTGATTGATCGGTCACAGGGGAAAACAATCCCCCTGTTATCTCGAGACTGACTAGATCTGCCGCGGTGCACTCCACGCGGCGGCCTTATTAATGAGTGATGACAAATCAATAGTTATTAAACGTAATGAAATGTGTAAAAGCTTTGCACTTTGAACACACAGTTGATGAAGCATCTTACCGCGGACAATTTTCGCATATGTGGAAGTGCCGTGTTGGTCGCTGAGCTGTGGTGCAATCCGTTTATGTTTGATTTGTTTTTAAAAATGGTGAAAAATTAGTGTGTCCCTCCCTGGAAATAAATTATGGATTAATCCCGGCTATTGACATAACGCCTTCCTCATAATGAATGTCACACCGGCAACTGTCCGACCACTGGGAATTCGGTCAGACGAGGTTCATGTCGATCAAACCAAGCGACCAGTAGAACAGGAAACTGCGGCCCTGTCTTTTACCTCATGCAAATGAGAAAGTCATAAACACAGGGAAAAAAGCAATAGCAATTGAGCGGCGTAGCCTAATCAATCATGGTGTGTGTGTGTGTGTGTGTGTGTGTGTGTGCGACAGGTACCGGCAGTCTCAAGCCTTCATATTGCCGACAAAAACAAATTAAGCAACAACGCATATGGCACAAAGAGAAAACACGACGGCGCGGCGCAAGCTCTCACTCACCACCGCACACTCAAGAAAAGGCTCTGAGCAGAGGATCAATCACTGCATGAGAGGGAGAAGGGCATGAAACAACTGATGAAGAATGAAACAGGAAGGAAAGCACACACAGACACCTGCCCACACACACACACACACACACACAAGCACTTACGCACTCCAAGTTTGTGTGTGTGTGTGTGTGTGTGTGTGTGTGTGTGTGTGTGTGCGTGTGTGTGCGTGTGTGTGTGTATGTTCACGGCTGTGGACCCAGTGTGGAGGAGTAAAACAGCTGTAATCCAACAGCCGCAGACACAACAATGAGTCATCCTGGATGTTGTTCTCATCAAACAGGAACTAGTGGGAATTCCTGGAAGACACACACACACACACACACATGTATATGATTCATATTTCTGTGACCGTGACTGAGTAAGTTTGCTGGCGTGACTGCAATCAGCTAGATATATTTGCATTTAGTGAAAACTGATTAAACAATCAGAAGACACACCTTGTGCGAGTGTTAGCACACGTGCTTCCTGTTCAAAGGCACAAGACGGGCGTGACTGTGGCACACACCTCAAACTGCTTTGCAGTCAGACTATTTAGTTGTAACCGGGACTGTCAGGTCACACCAGGATTTAAAATGGCAAAGACTGTTTTTATCTAATTCATTCATTCATTTGCAGCATTCAGAATAAAAACGAGATGTCCAAGACACAAAAGAAAGGTTGAAAAATCCCCACCAACATGTAGAACCCCCTTTGTAAAGACAAGGCAAAAACATGCAGAGCAACATCCAGTACCAGGGAGATTTTTTTTAAAAAATCAAGCAATCTGGAAACTAAGTCAATACTCAATAGCACATGAGTAGGCAACAGATATCCTTAATTTCCTTGTCGCAAATGTTTAAATTTATGACAAAGACATAACCAAATTATACAGTGAAGATTTTAACCGCAGCACACATTTTTTTCCCCCATAAACAGCAGCTTCTCATTTGTGCTGCAAAGAAAGGAAACAGCCCTTAAGTGCAGGATCCGGCTTCGCCCTCATCATCTCCGCCGTAAGTTGCAAAATGAAAAAAGCAGAGAGGCCTTCAGAGGTGGAGGACTCATGTAATATGCATAGCCGCTGGCTCTTTGACAGAGTGTGTGTGTGTGTGTGCGTGTGCGTGCGTGTGTGTGTGTGTGTGTTCAGGGCAGGATGACGGTGGAGCGGGAAGAGACAGGAGAGGAATAAAAAGCAGCCGAACATGTTTTGGACACTGCTTGTTTTTCTCTCCGTCTATCAGAAGTGAACGGACTGAGTCGGTCCACCAGAACAAATATGGAAACGCAAACAAATAAAAGTGCCGCCATTCCCTCCGGTCTCCTTTTCAATCCGCCTCCGTTCATCTTCATCCTCTCCTCCGTCAACACGTCATTGGTTGCTCGCTACTGTGACACACGAGTCAGGGAGGCGTACTTAATGTGTGTGTATGGCTGTGTTAGAAATGAGTGTATGCGCAGGCAGAGATACTCAGAGGGGTTTCCAGCATGTACAGAAGATACGGAAGGTTAATTAATAAATTAAAGAACATTAATATTAGAGCAAAGATCGCATTGGTAGTCTTTGCTCTTCACATCTGATGAGGAAAATATCAAAGCACACAGATGCACTTTCAAAAGGCAAGATTAAAGATAGATTTTGCAAACTCCCTTTCCTTGCCCAAGCAGCCAGCTCCAGACACTGTTGATCGCTCGGTAAATTAAAAGAAAATAGATGAATTGGACGGGATGAAAGTTCAGTCCTGATTACAGTCGGGCTCTCGTTGACCGGTGGACCAATTACTGTGGCTTTTGTGGGTAATGTTTCAGTGAGTGAGCAGCGCCAAGCGTGCTCATAATCACAGTAGACAACAGATTTGACCAAAGTCCAATCTTACACACAAACACGCACGGGCTTTGATTCATAAGCAGACATTAGGCCCAGTTTAGCCGTTTGGGTACATTTGCAGAGAATTAATCATGCCGTAATGCGGCAGCAAATCATATCAATGAATGTATCACACTTGTGCCGTGTTTGTTAATGCCTTGTCGAGTTTGCAGATGGAGTGAGTGTGTTGCGTTTCTCCAGCAAATATTAACGATTTCTGTGTAAATCTTAATGAGATATGTAAAACTGGAGCACAAACCCCAAAGAAAATGTTCACAGAATGCCGTGCGTGTTGTTGGTGTGTGTGTGTGAGTGTGTGTGTGAGTGTGTGTGTGTGTGTTTGTTTGCAGCAATGATGAAATGTGACCAATCACATTACTGTCAACAGCAAGAGCAAAATGCAGCTGTGATTATACAAGAAGTGACACACACACACACACACACATCTGCGATTAATGTGTGTTGTCAGCACGCTGCGAGTCACAGGTAGGGGTCACGAGGTCATCAACACACTGCGTCTAAACTGGGTCACATTCTGTCAGCACACACACACACACACACACACACACACCAAAACATAGAAGATACTCGCACAGAAGCTAAATTGACTTCTCTGCCTTTGATTTCTTTGCGAGATCAGTGTGATTCGGTGGTGAGCAAGTTCTCTCTCTGCACAAAATGTACTTTCATGGCGCGCGAGAGCCCCGAGACAGCGGACTCATGATGAAACGGAATGAAATATCAGCGATCGACGGAGAACAAGCAAAAAAACAGGTTTAAGGCCCCAATTGTGATGAAGATGCGGGAATGCTCTGCTCGGAGGAGAGGAGCAAAAGAGAAAAAGGATGATGGGAGTGGATGAGTGACGGAGTCAGAAGAAGGAGCATCAGGTTTTTTTACCACGCAGAAAAAGTGGAAGACGAGGCGGGAGCGGCTGCACTGTGCCTGCAGGCGGCTGGAAGGAGTTCAAAGATGAAAGAAATAATCAAACAATGTTTCAGTGATGTTTGCTCTCTAAGAAAAGTTATTTCACTCAGTCAGAGACTTTCTCAAGAAAGAACCCTCAGAATACTAATGATGACATGAATGATGGTCCAATCCTCCTTCCCCCGCGCAGTGATGAACGAAGGGAAAAAAACTCGCAAAGTGTAATTTAATTGTTGGAGGGACATGTTGTACTATAAGCGTCGGCTGCTCTAATCCGCCGTGATATGGAAAATATATTCATCTGTGCCGGAGAGATGACTGACAGCTGGCGCAGGCGCCATATGGGCCGCAGCAGCGGCGACAGCGGCGGCTTGGGAAAAAAAATAAAAAACAGCAGGTGCCTTGATCAAAGCAACTTCCTATTTTCATCACCACGCTTCGGAGTACATCTGCATAACAGCTTCGCCCCGAGGGAACGCTGACACAGCAGGCCGAGCTTCCTTGGCATCGGCACAGTGGAAACTGGATTGGAAAGAGTATATGTATGCGAGGGAGTGCGCGCACACACACACACACACACACACACACACACACACGCGGCAATGCAAACTCCCTTTCCTTGCCCAAGCAGCCGGAGTCGGGGTAAAAACACTGAGGGACCCCCTCTGATCCGGATGCAGATACGAGGGCACAGTTTCAGAGGGTTACCCAGGGGGACTCTACCCCAAAGAGAACTATTCACTGGGTGAAATGAGTTCGATTGGGTTCACCTCCAAATTAGAACAAAACTTTTCTTCAGCCCATGGGTTCGTCCATCGAGCAAATGATAACGGCCCTTTGCGGAATCGTTTCACTCATTTTGCGATGAGTGCAAAACTTTTTTTTCCCCTTCGGTGCCAAGAGCAGCCGAGGTGCCGCAGAGGCTGAGACAAAATGCGGCAGAGGAATGAGCTCGATGTTACAAGAGACGGAGCGACACAAACATCTCTGACTAGAAAAAAAGGGTATATGAAAAAAAAAGGGTGGTTTATATTTCTCAGACCACAGAGCAGAAAAAACAGAGAGCACATAGCTTCGGGCGGATCACTTTCAAGTCCTCCACCCATGAAACTTGCAAAGAACCATTTGAAAACTTTTTCTTTTTTTTTTAACTGGAAAACCACTCACTTGCAGTCAAAATCGATAAAAAGGCAAAAAAAACAAAACAACAACAGGCAATTAATGCAGCAAACAAAACCTTCAGTATATATTTATGTAAGCACACAATGCAAATGATCTCTGTATGTACGCATTTGTGACTATAGCCCTGCAGGTAAACAGCTGATATCAAGCTTGTATGTGCAGTGAGAACTTGTGCACCCAGCGGAGTGTGACAAGTCCTCAGCCCTGAACAGAACAAACTGCACTGGGAGAATATGCCCGAAACCCCAACGTTGTTTTTCCCGCAGCTCCTGTCAGGGGATAAGTAAAATGAACCGAAACGACTAGAATAAATGTAAAAGTTACTGTTACTCACAACTGGGCAGATACATAGAAAAATAAAAATGACGTGTGCATATTATTCCTCTGTTTACTCTCTCCAGACGCACAGCACACCGCCCAACAAGAGAGCCATCCAATCCGATGGATTCTGACCACTGAGAACAGGCTGATGAAATATGCAGGAGAAAGAGCTCACACGCCTTAGCACACAGAAATGTTCTGCCCCTCTCTCTGAGCGTAAAACATCGACGGCGGCTTACCCACTGGCTGAAGTGCCGAGCTGAGCCAGCGGAGGGATGGCAAGTTCACATCTAATTCTGGACGTCACCCACGGGACCACCGGGCCACGAGAAAGAAAAGAGTCGGAGAGAGAGGTTCACCTGGTTCGACCCAGCGTTGGGCTCCGTGCCAGCGCACGTGTTCACAGAGCAAAATGTGACCGAAATGGTTCATATGTAGGGCCGTTAGGCCGAGTGCTTCCACTGCTAGAAGAACAATGTGCTGTGCAATAGTGGTCGCAAATGAAAACCAAGTCTCTGTTTTGAGGGAGGGGCTGTAAATACCACCACGGTTTAATGATCCAGCATCAGGTTAATGCCGTTGTGCAGCGGGGCGATGGGCCCGCATTTGTGTTCATATTTGTCAGTCTGAATAATGTCCACATATTGGTAGTTAGGTGTCTACAGATGTCAGGGAGGCGTCATGAAGTACATGTAATGGCCACGGAATAATGACACCATCGATGCTTTATGATCGGTTCACTTTGCAATTCTTTCTACTTAATTGAACTTTTTTTTTAAAGTGAAAAAACAATACCGCACACAAATTGTCCTACAGAGACGTAACATTACACACGTGGAGAGGAGATGTTGAATCCAACAGGACGTAATGGAGCGCTGCTCGTTTTGTTGCCTATCGTCATGAAAAGGGAACCCTACCTGAAATGGAATAATTGATGGAGTGGATGCTGATTCAGGAAGACGGAAACCGTGGACGGCTTGAGCAGGAGCATTCATTATAAGAGCTCAATATTGAGAAGACTTCCGGTTCGCTACACAGATCAACAGGTTCACAGTGTTCGGCGTCCCAAGATAGTCTGCCCATCTCCGGTCTCTGTAGTGTATTTAGCTTTGAGTAATGTCATCATCTCCCCGCGACTATGACACCTCGAGTGAGACATCAGCTGCTCAATGATTGTTTCGGCTTGCCATAGATGAGATGACCTTGCTTGGTGCCTGAGAAGACTCGTCTTAACAGTTTCTCAGGGAGGGTAGAAGAAAAATTCCTCAACAATACTGAAGTTGTCAATTCTGACGTTGTGTCAACGGTGCCACTGCTTCAGCCAACCGTCTTCACCCTAAACCACACACTACGTGCCTACATGTATAGGACCCTTATGTCTCACAAATTAAAATGGTCTTCACCCATTGGCAGTTGTCACGTTAATATTTAACTACATGATAGAAATGACAAAAGGTCAGATTTTTTTTTGTTTGCATTGTATCTCATCTGAAATCGGTTTTGCTTTAATCCTGCCATCTTGCAAATGCAAATAAACCTCCTCCTTCCTGGCCATCAAAGAAACTCGTCCTTTTCCTTCATGTCAGACATTTCATTAGTTTACACTTTTGAATGGCCCCACCTCGCATTAAGTGAGGTGGGGCCAGTGAGTCATTGTTTTCTCAATGACTCTCTGCCTTCATAAGTTGAATTAAACACACTGATGTATATGCCTGTCAGAGATACTGTAAAAAAAAAACATGGAGATCAAGACAGGAATCATTTCGATCTGCAAAAGGGAAAGTTGACAAGGAGTCTCGTCAGCAGTTCATTTCTCCCAATGTGCTGGAAAACAGCACTGATAATATGCGCACCACACAGAAACCCATTGTTCCTAATCTGCTTGTTTCAGTTTATCAGCTCTCTTTGGTAGCACCCTCTCAACACACACACACACTTACAAATGCTGGGTAAACAAACACTCTTCTCATCGGCCCTCCTCAGGGCTTCGGGTCGGTGTCTGTGCGACCGCCGTCTATCTAGACAAAGTCGATCTGGAGTCGGAACAAAAGGCCCAGCTCCTCACTTCGCATTGTTATTTAGCAAAGTCGGTCGCAACAAAAGACACACTGGACACGATTACACACACAGAGGAGGCACTGCTTCGCCACAAACACTTTTTCTCATCTTCCCAAAGCAACATTGATCTGATTTCGGAGACAGACAGGGACATGTGAGACTCTCTGGCTGTGAGCGGTGAGCACCACTTGAAACACAACATTGACCAGGCCCCGAGAAAAGTCGCAGCTTCGCCGATAAAGATTGAACCCGCACAACGAATTCAGCCTCTAGTTGCGCTCAGTTAAATGCCACGTGCGGGGATTTAAATTAGCTGCTACGTTATTGCTGCTGACGCTAAATAAATGAGAGAGGGGGCAAGAACACAAAACAGTTAAGTTTGTGGTAATTGATGAAGGGTGCTGATGAAGCGACTTGACGCTCAACTGCTCGAGGAGCTTCAAAGGCAGAAAAATGCCAAGAACGTCTAGAAAATCTAGGAAACTTGAAAATGGTTTGTGAAATATAACTTTTAGTCTTAAGTTATGTTTACTTTATATATAAATATATACTTCACTTAATACTTAGTTGCATTTCACTCACTCTTTTCTAGTTATCCCAACTTAAAAATGGCAAGTAACATTAATTGGTTCTTTCGAGGTTTAAGCCATTTCAGTAAAACAAGTTAGTCTGACTTAACTGAATCGTTGCATTTACTGGATTGCCTTGGATAAATTAAGTAAGCACAACAAAGGACGATTATTTCACATGGACTGTTTTATTTGATTTAATCATAACCAATCACATATTTAAACAAATGATAATGATACAAAGCAAACGAAAAATGTTGAATCCTGAAAATATCTTAGAGATAATCTAGGAATATTTTGACTAGGCAAATGTCTTGTCATCCATGACATCATTACCACTGTGTGGTAGAGTGGGATTTCACAAATGCATGATCTCAAGCAGGGAGTGACTTTGAAAGAACTGCTCATCTTTAATGGTAGAAATGTTATTGATCAATCCACACACCTATTCTGGGGGTTAACTAACCTGCCTACCATAACGAAAATAACTGAAATACTACACATTATAACTTATATCTACCACCATGTCTCAGAGCACGCAGGGAGGCTCCGTTCCTTGCAAATGTATAATTTGATTTTTTTTGTTGAAGAAGCTTGCTGCTTGCTTCAAGACATTAAATATTCATGCACAATGATATTTTCTATTATTTCATCTTAAACAGTGAAAATATTCAGTAAAGGCACAATAAGAGCGGGCTCTGCAGTATCACAATGGAATTTATGAAGGTCCAACACTTCATATTTGTCCACACACAGTATGTGCATACATGCTGCTGCAACTGCAGCACACATGGACCATGTCCTCACATGCAACAGTAGCAAAATGCTTCACACCTGTACCATTTACTTGCTATCGAAATGGTCTGATGCACGAGGCGAGAGTGCGAAGGCTGATACAGAGCAGTGACATGAGCTGTGCTGTATTATTTGCATTTTTAAAGCCCAAGCGCCGACAAGAGCGCACTTTGTTTTCGAGACTGCATCTCTGTTGGAGTGAAAGCGGCGGCCTGATAAGCCACATGTAGCCCTGAACCAATGACCTGTGTTAAGGAGGCGTAATTGTCTTTTTACAGCAGGCTCTAAATCTATCTCCTATCTTCCCTTTACCAGTTCACCCCTACAAATGCCACGCAGACTCTGGTTGCCTAGCAGCAAATGTACTATTTGAGCAATTCCTTTTCCTTTTTATTTATTATTGTTGTTCTCATTTTTAGATTTTTTTGACTGATGGCTATCAGTTGTACTAGTTCTAATTTGCAGCACTATCTGTGCTTGTCGCACAGTGGCCATAACAGCGAGAGATGGAATAATAGAAGATCCTCCTCTCCTTTGATATCATTTATGTCGTTGTTATCTGTACCTACCTGCAGCCATCTGCATGTAACCAGCCAGGGTGCAGATCCTCCTCTCACATCCTCCACTGGGCAGGAAGATGGTGATGATGGCCAACAGGGAGCTGACAGCCAGCAGAGCACAGCCGCCTGAACACAGCACCGCACTGGTCTAAGAACAAAACACACAGACAAACAGACAGAGCGATTTCATTTAAGCTCCATTAATTCACTGAAAACAAACCCAAAAATAGACCAAAAGGTCCCACAAACCTGTGGAATCTGTTGTCTGCGCCGACTGACAACAGTTCCACAGGTGCTTGCATCAGCATGTGGCCACTGACAAACGTACATATTTGACTTCCTGTTGAGAAGTTATGAATCATCGCCTCGTTTGAAAATACTCCCCAGTCCCCGAGCGGAAGAGAGTGTGTGTTTTGGTCAGGTCAGACTGCATAATCTCACACTCAATCCTCCAAACAGGTTAATGGTTCTCTCAGCACGAAACCAGCCCTCCACGGCCACACAACAGGACACTGTCCCTTCTCATTACACCTTCGCTTAATCACACATACGGACGCTTTGAGCAGGAGGAGGAAAAACTCACGCCTTTCTCTTGCCCATACACAAGTGATAGATCGATCTTTTATTTCTGTTTGTATAAATCTATCCATACTGGTAAATACAGTTTAATTAGGTTCTTTGTCCTGTCAGAGTTTTGACTGTATGTCAAATGTAATCTATGTGCTGAACTGCTCTCCTGCTGTATAAGAATGTGTACCTTCCTGGACAAGTGGCATCTAAGTTTGATGGATAGATAGATGGATAGATAGATAGATAGATAGATAGATAGATAGATAGATAGATAGATAGATAGATAGATAGATAGATAGATAGATAGATAGATAGATAGATAGATAGATAGATAGATAGATAGATAGATAGATAGATAGATAGATAGATAGATAGATAGATAGATAGATAGATAGATAGATGGATGGATGGATGGATGGATGGATGGATGGATGGATGGATGGATGGATGGATGGATGGATGGATGGATAGATAGATAGATAGATAGATAGATAGATACTTTATTTATCCCAAGCTGGGAAATTCCTGTGTAACGGCAGCACGTTTCACACAGTACACAAAAAATATACTTAAACAAATGTAAAAATATACGAATTGCAAAAATATAGAGGATAAGAATAATAAATTGACATTAATATTTTATAGTGGAAATAGTGCAGTAGTACAGTCAGTTACCAGTAGTGTGAAGAGGAACTTGGCAACATGTTAGGCTTTGTTAGGCCTGAGAGGGTTTGTGTCGTGGACGTGCTTTCCCGCCAACCTCGTGCCACTTTGTGGCACTGTTTGAGCCGCAGTGCCTCTCGAAAACCGTCTCTCCGGCGTCGCCACATTAGTGATTAGCATGCAGGCGGGGGCGATCAGAGAGAAATGTCTAACATGCACGAGGGAATTACAGCCCTAAAAACACGTGTCATTATGCTTGTCCCCGATGAGACTGACATGAATGGAGGTGGGATGAAAGCAGAGCGATTTCCATGCCTGACAGAGGATTTAATTAGCTGGTTCCGGGTGTTTGGCGGAGGGGTGGGGCTGGGAAATATGGAAGTGTCGTGATGTCGGTGGCAATGACAACGATTATCCTTCTTGACCTTTATTTGTCCAGGTTCGCTGAGCGCGTGTGTTTCTTCGCCATCGCCCCGCTCGCATTATTCAACAGTTTACACACATTCACATCTGGTTTGCAGATCAACACCTTGAGAACTGCCGGCAGTTAAGTGCCTTGCACAAGGGCACCTTGACCGTAACAATTGAGCATTGGAAAGCACCTGAAATTTGAGAGGCTTATAAGTAATAGGAGAATTGACAGACAATCCACTTCATGTCCTGGTGTTGAGCAGAAACAGGGTCTGGAGTGGATTCCATACCTGACCATGAAACATGATGACCATCATGTTTCTCCAAGGCGTAATTTTACTAACACCATTTCAGACCACTACTGGACAATATGATATTTCCATAAGCTTTTGAAAAAGCGTTGATTTAATACATTTTGTCTGACATCAGGTCAGTCCCAAAGACAGATAGTTCTTCGTCAGACAGAGCTTATCTCTAATTCCATTTCTTGATACCAACTATACCAATAACAACACTTTCTTTTCTTGCTTTGAAGACGGCGTCTTGTAGAGGTTAGATAGCAGACGCGGCCGCGGTACCCTCGAAGATACAGAAAAGCCATTAACTTTCTGTGCTCTTTGTTCTTCGTTTGCCTCTCGCCGGAATGATATTCATGTATGCAGAGGAATGCCTCCTCTCTCTGCGCTGCTTGATCCTGGCGTGCCTCGTGGGCTCTCAGTGTGCGGCCTACCTCCCATCCGGCTGTTCTCAGTTCCCAGTGACACATTAAAGGTACATCATGTCTCACATAGGGGAGTGGAGGTGAAGCGGGGGTTGAGGCCATGTTCACTTCCATGAGGTACACTTTCACTAAACAACAAAAGACGATTGTAATGTTGTAGTCAGCTGCATTTTTGATGATGATTGACAAAACTGTAATTGGTTTTTAAAATCGGAATATCTACACATGAGCTGTAAATTCCGCTTAATTTGTGTATTTCTGTCCCGTTTCTCAGTCGATTAATTATCTGCAAGCAGAAACGGATTCACGCGACATTTTCGGTGTGTCATTTATACACAGCCCGAGAGACTAATTAAGGCCATCAGAGCGCCACGCTGGTGTTGTTACAGAAAACAGCCAACATTTCAGTTAACAGTGTCACAATCATTCAGCTCCCGGCAATGAGTCTGCGTGCGAGCGGGGTCCAGATGAAACAAACTCATAATCATCATCAGGTTTTACAAGTTCTACTACTTAGTGGAAAATGAGCTGCTAACAGCACTGGTCCTTTCAGTGAGTCTTCCTTAATAGATTGTAATTAAGGAAGAACAACTGGTCGAGCCACTGCAACAGATGGAGACGGGAGAGGAAAGCGCGCTGGTGTGGGGGGTTGAGTTGAAAGAGTCCAAAATTGTGGAGAGGATAAAAATATGTTTGAATAGCAGAAGACAAAATTGGACAGAATGACTTGTCTTAATCTCTTCGTCTTCCACTCTAGACCTGGAGAGTAGCCCACTCGGAATATTGTGACTCAAAGACGCGACTTTTACAACACAACCATAATTAATAACTGGCAGACTTGACCTACAGCCACCATTTAATCCCACAATAAAGTGGCCTGGAGCAGCCGTTAATATAACCATACAGGTCTTACCATGCTGATAAAACCAAAGGCTTCAGGCACTGATACACACACATAAGACTACCTTGCTCAGTCATAAAGAAACTTTATTGGTTTCCCACAATATATGGCTCGCAAACCTCCGCCTGATGGACACCAACACAAAAAAAGACCTGCTCTGGGAAATAAAGGGACCGTCTGAAGGGAACCCTTAGATTTCCAATTACATTAAGGAAGTCGGGGATTACACTGTACGGGCCAATGAAATTTCATTGTCTCCTCAATTGGGAGTTACAAGATGGAGATGGCCGGGCATGTCTCATTAAACGCACTTTGCTTTCCTAAGCCTAGACAGGCTGGCTAAATGTTTCAGCGCGGGGCTTAGGAAAATGGAGAGTTTCTGCCCGTCAGACGTGCCAGGAAAAGAGGAGACAGTTAATGCTCAGCACTGGCCCTTGACAGAAATAACCCTGCCACTTTACAATCCGATGCCCCGCTTTTATGGAGGGCGAGAGGTGAAGCTAGATCCACCTGTGAGCAGGCATGAAGGGTTTTGCCGCCTTACTGCCAGATGGCTCTTTCCGTGGTGCACACTGCTAATGTGGACAGGTATGTCATCTGCACGCAACCGCCGTCTCATCCCCTGCGTGCCTTTCCTCGGCCCTCCCATCACTACTCAGCATTCAGTGGCGAGAGAGCCCAGTGGTGAGGCTAAAGCCTCAGCCTCAACATGTTCTGCCTTTAGGAGCCCATTAGCACCGTTACACAGCTTCCCCGCAACATCTCCGAGCCACCAGAGGGGTTTGTGCCCCATCCACCTCACACACGCGCGTACGCACGCACACGCTTGACGCACACACACACACACACACACAAACACACGGAATCGGAGGATATTTTCTCTGTCCACTCCTCTTTCCGTAAACTATTTCCATTCCTCCATTCTCTCTCTCTCTCTTTGCTTGTCTCGTAACTTCATGACACTAATTCAAAAAAGCACCCTCCCTCCCTCTATACTGTATATTAATGTGATGAACAAGATCCATCTTCCTCATAGATCTTCTCGGGGGGGGGGGGGGGGGGGGGGGGGGGACTGGGAGGGGGGTGTCGTAAGGATAAGTGTGTGTATGTATGTGTGACGGGCCCCGTGAATGGCTGACGAAGCCGCGTGTGCAGAGTTAATACGAGATGGAGAGGAGATAAGGGAGAGAGGGGAGCGGAGATTAATCACCTGACAAGTGGATGGAGTGTCCATTTGTGCCTCGGGGACAGGCTGCAGATAGGATGTGACATTCAGGAGCACTTGGGAGGACATGGGAGCGCACATTGTTCCCTCTCGAACGTGCACACGCGCACGCACACACACACACAGGGCCAAACAGACATGTCACTTGACGTTAGCATACACAAACCTTCAAAACCATGGATGTGTTACTCAAGTTGGACTTCCTGGATCACCGGTGCCTGCAGCAACGCACCCCCACACACACACAGCCACTAAACTGGGAGTGCAGTTCTCAGGCTCATTTGGTCATGAATTAAATATAGGTGCAATTGAGATTCCGGCCTGCTAGAAAGTAATAATTGACAATTCCACTCTAAGATGATACTATAAAACGAGATGAGCACAATATATTTATTTCGTGGGTGTATGTGTGATGTAGCTATTTAGGCAAGGAAAGCCAAGTTTATTTGTATTGCACACTTCAACAACAAGGCAATTCAAAGTGGTTTACATAAAACATTAAAAGCATTGGGAAAAACACATAAACTCACATCAAAATACAATAGCTTGGTTTGTGGTTTTTAACATTTCCGTTTGAAGCGAGGTGCTAACTTTAGATCGTTAATATTAATGATTAATAACAATAATATATAAATTCTGCAATGTTTGATGTTTTTAATGATTTTAAATATGTTGTATCAGTGACGTGTGAATATTCATTAATACAATCTGTAACTGACAGTTTGAAATGCATATGTGCGTTCTGTGTATGTATGCTGTGACTTTGACCTTTACCGGAGACACGGTCACAGAAGTCAATAGTGCAGGTCCTGACCCTACCCCCAATCAACTTGCCAAATTGAATCCACATTAGATTAAAACTGATCTGAACTGATGAACTCTTTGTGACCAGTTAGTAAAGAAACTAACTCCACATCCATTTTCTCCTGCCTGCAGAGCCCTGGATTGGATCCAGCCGCTATCTCCACGAAACCCATTTACCAGACCAGCACTTGCCAGCTGGCTTCCCTCCGGTGCTGCCTCGCTCCGCACCACGCTCACTCACAACGTCGGAAACCAGCGAAAGTACCAGCGCGGCAGCCACCGCCCGCCCTCACTCTCCTGCCTGCCCCCTGCTCAATATTACAGCCCATTACAATAAAACCAGTTCTCCCTTTCACCCCTCAATCGGTGTCTGCCTGCACCACCAGCCCATAACAATATATACTGTATGTGGTCACAGTAGTTTGTATAAAAAAAAAAATCGAACTGCAGATTTTTCTCACATTTTGTCAACCTACCGCGGCGTCTCACACAGATACACTTTAGGGGGGTTTGCACATTCTTTACACGGCAGCAGGAAGACGTGCCAAGTCCAATCAAAACCCAGCCATCCTCCAAAAAGACTCTTGCGCGGTCCGTGTTTACTGGATTCTTCACAGATGAAAAGGCTTATACACTTCCACTACTGCAGCAACCTATTTCCTGGCAACTCCCAACTGTAACTTTCTGAAATTATACAACACTGGGGTACAGAAGGCTACGTGAGGTCAAGTGCCAGCTTTAATGCCATTATGCAGCGGGAGAATTTTGACCAAAGTAATGGCATTCAAATTAATAATTCAAAAATGCAATACTTTAATAATTCAAAAGCTACGCTCAGAGGGACTGCTTTTTTTTTGCATTTAAGCAGATTTTTTTTTTCAAAAGCCAAAGTTCTGCATTAATCTCACGTCATGGGCTGATGTACTGGAGCCTCGTGTTACTTCATCCCTGATGCTTGTTCTGCAAAATGCCACACAAAGGTTACACATTCTGCACAACCTGAGCTGGCTTTAATTACTTTAACTGTTGTTTTCAGATTATGTCTAACACAAACTTCCATTCTGTTGTGACCATGGATTGTGACATTTATTTTGTGGGGTTTTTTGTAGCACTGAATATTCCTTTACTGTATCAGTGTCACTTTCTCTCAATCTTTGTCTAATAAGAGCCAAGTCACATAGTTACACTAGACAGCCCCACACTGTCATTAGAGGCCCAGTGTTTTCTTCCAGGGAGCCACACAGGACGCTCCCCGCTGCAACACATTGCTTTAATGTGCTCTTCAGTCTTCGGTGTCAAGTGAAATGAAAACACGGTGAGAATCTCTCGTACAGACGAGAGCGTCGCTTTCTTCACTTCCCATTGACCATGGGAGGATTTCCCTACATCCTATCACTCAAACTTATTCAGAACTTGCCAAGTTGTTTTTTTTCCCTACAGTGCCCTGGTCATGGATAATATTTTATAATATTTCCCTCAATTGTTCATTGTCCGTTTCAATATGTTTATGTATATGTAACCCAGTTGAAATGTTGTGATATCTTCTTGGCCAGGGCTCCCTGGGAAAGGAGATTTAAATCTCAAAGGGCTTCCTGGTTAAATAAAGGTCAAGTAAAAAGAAAATAATAATTACAAAAATATGAGCCCATGCAGGAAACACCCCCAAAACATATCAGACCCAAGGAAACACAGAGACCTCTATAGCTCACTTTCTGAGGCATGTGGTGCACACGGTGTGCAGGGATGTTTGATTTGGATCACGGTTCAGTGCAGGAAGTTACTTCACATCTGTTCTGTTTCTGATCTGATCGTACTCCCTTTTGTTCCAATTTCTATACTATATAACTATACTTAAGGTTTAAGAGTAATTCATTAAGCTTCATAAAGCTTCATAAATTTTCTCCACTGGGAGATCAGAGAGGTAGCCCAACCAGAAGTCAGTTGGTACAGGTGATGCTCCTTGTTTCGTCAGGGACGCAGACAAAATACAGCAATCACGGAAAAAAAAAAAAGCATATATTTGATGGCAGAGAGTTAATCAGGATCCAGTCAGCTCACCAACAAATCAAAACAACCCAGTGACACCAGAGATGATGGTTTGCACATCTCTCCATCACCATGACACTAAAAACTACAGAGCAGAGGGCTGAGGAGTGGAATACTGCAGCTTCCCGTCAGGATTATTAATCAAACCCAAATATGTGCTTTTCTGACCCAAATTAAGCTCAACATTTAAGTTTATGTGAAATAGTCACAAAGTGTTTAAATAAAGCTCTTTTCATGGCAATAGCTATAACAGTATCTACATGTAAATGACAGAATGTGGAATGTAATGTATAAAATCTTTGACAGTTAAAAAACATATGAAATATTAAAAATGAAAATGATCTTTTGATTCATTCATTCATTCATTCATTCATTGTCTACCGCTTTATCCATTTAAGGGTCGCGGGGGGTCGCTGGAGCCAATCCCAGCTAACATTGGGCGAGAGGCGGGGTTCACCCTGGACAGGTCGCCAGCCTATCGCAGGGCCACATACAGAGACAAACACATTCACACCTACGGTCAATTTAGAGTCTCCAATGAACCTGACCCCATTCTACATGTCTTTGGAGTGTGGGAGGAAGCCGGAGAACCCGGAGAGAACCCACGCATACACGGGGAGAACATGCAAACTCCACACAGAAAGGCCCTGGTTGAACCGGGATTCGAACCCAGAACCTTCTTGCTGTGAGGCGAAGGTGCTAACCACTACACCACCGTGCAGCCCATCTTTTGATTCAGTTGAATTTAATTTGTGCCTTGCCATCGTGTGTGTGTGTGTTGTTGAAACCAAGAAGGGTCACCTGTCACTGTGAGTCAGTTCTTTCATTAAACATGACGTGATCCATAGTATCTGGGTCGACAGCGCCCTCTCCCTCAGTTTCAGCTTTCTCAATTAGCGTCCGAGCATACTCGCACATGCCATTTTGTGTGTTCACACTGGTATGTCGTATAGCAACATGCAGTGCACATGCAGCAAGTACCTGGATGGTGCACTCAAAACGGTCAGAACGTTTGCTGTAAAACGATGGACGCTGTTCACACTCGCCGGCCATCTCGGCTCTGTAGCAGAAGGGGACGGCCAATCAATGAAGTGTGGCCGAGGAACGGGGACACATCATAGGTGCCGATGGTGGCGAAATTACCGCATCAAGTGCAAACTTTAAATTTTAAGTCAAGAGAACTAAGCAGACAGCTTTATTTTGGCAGGGGACGATAGACTACATGCACTAGGCCTCGTGACGTACTTCCGTGTCAAAATAATGCTGCTCATCATTACTGTGTTTACTCACTACTTCCTTCAGAGTTTTGTCACGAGTGTACGCAGGAAAATGTCCAAAACGGGACATCTTCAAAACAGATGAAGAAGTACTCAGAGCACTGACGAGTCCCACTTTTTTCATGGGTTCCCGACCCGTCCCGACCTGAGAAGACGACGGCTGGTAAACATATGTCGGGATCATTTCTCCGTCACCTCTCACACGAAGGTCTGCTGCAGGCACGGCGTCAGTGTTGAACCGGACCGGAAACAGTTGAGCAGTACTCAGTAGAACCCGGACATGGTTGTGCAAGTAGCCCATTACAGGCCCATTTTGTGAATGTCACTTCAGGTGAGTGTACAACAACGCCTGTTTGATTTGGGAAAACACTAGTGTCACATTCAAGTTATGAGAAATGAATTATCGTTGATTATATTGTGCTCTCATGGTCCATGTTCCCACATAAATGTTTAATCGAACTGCTTCAAAGTGATTCGCACAGAAATTCCGAGTCCATGTATTATTATCCAAGAATAGCAGCACTTTCTGGGGTGATAATTATAATAATTATTGCCATGAACAGGAGGAATCAACATGTGGCCCAGTACCAGACTTTTGCCCTTGTGTCAGAGCCTTAATCTGAGCATAATAACAGCGCTGCGGTGCAGCTGGCCTGGTTCCAGTGTCCAGAGCAGCGACAACCTCCCTCCCTATCCAGGCCACTGACCACCTGGGGACCGAAGGGACTTTGCTTCTGGTCCCCCGAGTTGATGAAAAACCCAAACCTCTGCAGCTTGCTGAGCTCAAGCTGGGCTGCAACGGTCACCGTGAACCTGCCGCTCAGTGACTTCATTCACACTGACCAATGTCTCCTATGGTCATATACTACCATTCAGTTAAATGTAGGTGAGGAGTGTATGGGCAGATACCGATATATAACTACATTATTCATTCAGGTTTACCTCAGTATCATGTTTCCATTGTTGTACCGTCTACCCTCAGTTTGTTGCCATTTCCATCTTTATTCGTCTTCAGTTGTGATTTTTCAACATGCATTCATCCCCATTGGACTCCTCGAGTTGATTTGATACCTTCTGGGCTTTTAACAGAATGAAATGTGAAACCGATACGATAATACAGTGATAGGAAGTACACGCAGAGACGGTGATGGGCTGCTCTCCGGTGTTCAAAGGTAAAATAAAAATTTGCAGACTAAATGTTTCCACACAAGAGAGAAAATGTGACCACAGATTTACTCCAGAGAGAAATTACTGGAGCTGTCTGCACGGGTCGAAGCCATTATGTTCCATCATGTTCTCCATTCTTCAAAAGAAAAAGCCAATTAGAAAAAGATGTATTTCAATCTATGACTAGACATTGTATGAATATAAAGTGCCTGAGGTACCTGCCAACAAAACAAAAACCACTTCAGTGAGGCTCTGTTCCCATGAGCCGCTGGAGAAACACAGACACCGCAGCTCTGGTTTCACGTCAACCGCTGGTTTTCATCCCAAAGGGGCATCATCTTTATGAAACCCTCAGGTGGAGCGGCGCAGACAGTGACTCATGTGCAAGAGGCTGTTACGGAGGGTTACAGGACGCAGGGAAAATAAAGCTTCTATTTTGGGCACATTGTGCCGAGGGGAAACGCCTCCCTTTTCTCAAACTACACGCGCTGTGTGCTGCAGCGCCGCGGTCTCGCCGATTCATATCAGAAGAAAAAAATTAGAGACGCGTTCACGTGGCGTAAACTCCCTCGTTGACTCACTGATGAGGATGACGAGGATGAGGATGAAGATGAGGGCTTTATACAATGGATCCTCTTTATAATAATAATATAAATAAATTTCATGGGTTGATCAGGAATCGTATGACAAGTGATCAAGTGTCCATCTGGCATTGCTGAGCACCACCTGCAACACACACGCACACACACACACACACACACACACACACACACACACACACACACACACACACACACACACACACACACACACAGAGCAGCAGGCTTATACAGTACTCCTCCCTGTCCAAAGTCAAAATGTCCTGTTCCGATCATCATAATTCCCGCCGCTGCCACGTGCCTCCGGACCTCACATCAGACACCACATACGTGAGGCGCACAGCAGCAACGCAACAGACCTTTTCGCCTGCTTTTCCTTCTCCTCATTTCTGTCTACTCTCAATTAAATGCTCGTTGATGTCCCGGAGAGGAGGGGAGGGGGCGAGTGGGTTGTCAGGTTGCATAGATTGAGCCGGAAAAACTGCATCTTCCTCAGAAAACTTCTGAACAGCGCCTCTCCTCTCTGTCCGACCCCCCTCGCTCTCGTTCATAATAGATCACACGGGCGGATCAGATCAGACCGGAGGATCAAATGGCTGGTTTGACATGTATGGGATCCCTGGAAGCCCGGTTTAATGATGACATGCTCACTGCCGGGCCACAGGTTTTCATTCAGCTCTGATAATGGGCTTGCTGCTGGTGGTGGTGCTGGTGGTGGTGGGGGGCTGAGGGGTAGTCAAAAGAGAGGAACCCCAGGCAAAGTTTCTGCTTTCTCTTCTCTTCTCTCTTTCAATAGATGCGGTAATTGAATTATAGCGCAACTGATACTTCTGTGTCCGACCCACCACCAAACACCACCACCCCAGCCCCTCCTCCTCCTCCTCCTCCCCCCCCCCCCCCCGGAGTCCCCTCAAAAGGACACCAGCCATGGAACTTGTCTTGTTTTGTCTCTGGGCTTTCAAAGCAGATGCTAATAAAAAATGGATGAATAGAACACTGTTAAAATTTGCAATGAAGTGTTGAATAAATTTAGGGTGGGGGGCGGGCGGGAAGGAAATTGTTAATCAGCACATTTGCTCATTAGAATGAACGTATGTCTTGGCATCCCAACAAACGACAGACTAGAGCATAACTGGTGCACAAAGAGGCCCAATCCAGAAATTGCAGTTGATCATTTTACATCAAAAAGAAAAAAAACACAACGCTGCAGGAGGGAGAGAGAGAGAGAGAGAGAAAGAGAGCGAGGGGGGAGAGTACAAGATGAGAGCACGGGGGAGTGTGGGAGAGATGTAGAAAAGATGTGGGAGAGAGGGAGGGAGGAGCACTCTGCCTTTTCAAAGTGAAGAAATACTGTACTGTCTCACGTCGGCATAACACCACAGCCCACATACAGTAAGGCTCCATCTGTGCAGACGTTTCATCCATCGAGTAGCTGCATGTTCATCAGCACTGAGGTTCACTTAGACCTGATGAAACACGACGCACAGTACGGCCCAGGTCTTCATAACGAGCGGCAGCAACCGACTCGATTGTAAAAGTATTTTATTTCTCTTGATAAGCATAACTCAGATTTACTTACTCTACTTTCTCGACACATTTGAACACAACTGCTGTTATCCGTTAAACAAAAAAATGTATCACATTACTGTACCGTTACATGTACAATTTCAGAGGTACATTGAGGAGCATGAAAATCTATTTATCTGAAAATGTATCTCTTTAATAATCTGCAGGCGGAGCTACTTTCAACGGTCCAGTTTGAACTGGATGAATATCCCCAGATGATTTGGGAGTGTGCAGAAAAGAGGTAATTTAGATTTTGGATGTAATATTTATGGATCTGAAGGTTTCAACTTCAGACCTTCTCCCAGTTTAAAAAAATGAATCAGTTTGAGCATGGTTCAATTCTGACACTGAGGATTCTCCACACTGAATCCTGTCCACGCGCGTGGAGCAGACCTCCTCCACCTGTAATAGAGAAGTTTCAAAAAGCCGGAGAGCTTCGGTTGAGGCCGTCCTTCGGCAAACCTCTCACACACTCGCGCCCTCAATAGAAAAAACTCACACAGCCCAGCTTGCTCCTGCATTTATGCATGATCTGCACTACCGCCGGTCCCACGTGCACGTTTCATAATTCATGCATACTGTACTGTAGCAGCTGGAAATGCTACTATATCTGCCTCCGCCACTCATGCATCATTCCGTCGGCGAGTCAGACGCTGGTCCGTGTTGCACTTATATTACAGAGAAATACTCCCTGACCCCCCCACAAAAAAAGATCAACATTTACCAACAGAGCAACGTTTAGAAAAGTTTCAAATAAGCAAAATCAATAAATCCTTAGTTTGAGAGTCAAACAAGTCACCACGCTTCCACGGCTTCTTCTCGGGAGATGAGACTGTTCTTGCTTTTTATCAGGAACATTTTTTTTTTCCTCACAATCGAGAAGAAAGACGATCTCCGCAGGAATAATAAATGAAGCGTCTTACCGGCTCTAGATAGCAGTTGCCTCAGTCTGATTAAGTATCGTCCTCGCGGTGGAAAGAGCATCGGTTGCATGTTAAGGTGCCAGGAGTCGGGGGCCTCTCGGGGGATTGGGGTAAGAGTGATGTAACTGGACAACAGCGCGCTGCTGAGCTGCTGAACCACGCTTCATCTCCCACGATGACAGCTCGTCGCTACACAGTAGGCCACTTGTTCAGCTCAGCTTTGAGTAAATCAGCTGAGCGACCAGCGTTTACTGTGCCTCCTTCAATACGAAGTTTTTTTATAAAACGTGTCAACTTGAAAACAAACAATATTCATCTAGGAGCAGGAGCTAGAGTTTTTATTAAAGTCATTACTAATTGACCCGCTATTTTCATTCAAAATCTTTATTACCGTGGCCTTGTGTGAGATTTTACATTCATAGGCAGAGAACAGATTCAAACTTTACTTTAATCTTGAGACTGAAATTGACTTTCATCCAAATGACTTTGTTATACTTCTGCCTCCACCCGCGTCCTACTGAGCGCTCCAATATTCATCTTCTCCTTCCATTCGCTTCTCTCTGTGGAGCTGCACATTAGCACAGCAGCGGCAAACTCTTCCGTCTTGCAGAGGAGGAAATTGAGTTTTTATTGAGGAATATCCCCCCCATCGTGTGTTGTTTCTAGGGGAAAGAGGGTTCGCATCAAGTGAACCAACCTTATTACGTTTGTAACAATACCTGCTTTTGTCCATCTATACAACTAAAATTATATAATTATTAAATATATATTATACAAGTCGCAAAGAGTTAAAATACATAACAGTTAACTAGAGCCCGAGCGCGATTTTCTTTTTTGGGGCTGATGCCGATATCGATATTAGGGATTACAAGATTCCTGATATACGATACATCGGCCGATATTTATATATGTATATATGTGTGTATGATTCTAAGATGTCATTATCAAACCTTTATGACAAATAAATGTAATTGAGGCTTGGTTTTTTTAGTTTAACAATAAACTTGATCATAAAAAAATAAATCAAATTGTACAAATACAACCAAAGAAATAGAACTTGAATTAAGAAAAAAACATTAATTTTACCTAAAATGAAAAACATAAATGCTCATATTAGTTGAGTCGGGCTCTAAACATATCGACATGTCTGTGAAAGGCTAATATCGGCCGATATTATCGGCCAACCGCTGTATCGGTCGGGCTCTGCTGTTAACACAAAAGCATTGTGTCCACTGTGCATTGAATTGTAATTGATAATCATAGTTCTGCATTGATTCACTGAGAGAGGAAAAAAATCCTTCCCTCCACAAGTGAGACAGTCGACTGCAAAACCGTTCTGACCCCGAAACTAAAGGTGAACACTGGCAATTCATGTCCCAAATGGTGGCTACTCTTTTTAATGTCTGACATGTCTTTAAAAAAAGAGCTTTATAAGAGCGAGCTATTCCAAAGCTGAAATTCAGTGACATTTCTTTCCCTCCATACAACAACACTGAATGAGTCTGCACACGGGGGACTTGTGGATTTCTCTTCTCTGAAGCTGCTCAAGTCGCTCTGAGACCAAACAGAGGAGTTATGTTCGGAAGCCTGGCTGGATCCCAGGAGCTTTTCGGTTTTGATGTTGCAGGATTTGTGAGAAGAACAGGGGAGGGAAAAAAGTGGAGCAGCAAATCTATATCGAGACGAGAGTCGAAAAATCACAAAAAAGTGCAGTCGATTCCATCAAACTACCTTCTCCTCTTAAAGACTTCTCCTGCAGAGTGACACCTTTAAGATGTGAGGAGGAGGTAGACTGACCGTATGTTTGTGTTCTCCCCCTTAGCCCCTTCCACCTGCGACCCCTGAAGCTTTCGCTACGGATGGAGGCCGACTCGCGGGGGGGGGGGGGGGGCTCACTCGGCCCCCGCGCCGAGTGAGCCATCATTTATGTAAAAAAATGGATTAAGGCTCCCTGTTAAATCAATACATAAACTACCTGCAGGATCCACGGTGCAGGCAGTGGCAGTGGCAGTGACAGGCTGCGTAACAAATGGACGGCGGCCTCCCGGAGCCTGCTGACTCAGCAGCCCCCCCCCCCTGCTGAAGAAACCAGCGCTCCGTCCCGCCACCCCATCCGATCAGTCAGACAGCTCGCCGTGTGTCTACCTGAGAACTGCTGATCAGGGGCTCTTCAGTATCGCCAAAAGCAAAGAGTATAATTCATAAGAGAGATAAACGCTCGCTGTGTCCATTGCGTTGATTGCGCTCTGCTGCTGGGAATTCAGCCAATATTTGAATAAACAGTCTCTGTCTACCATCGGAGCATATCCCTTTTTATTGGCCATCAGTGGCCTCGGAGGTGCGCGCCCATCGCAGCGAGTGTTTTGCCCTCTGCTTTCAGAATATCAAATATCGGATATAAAAAACGGCAGGAGAATGATCATACACTCGCAGGTAACATCCATCCAACAAACCTGATGAGATCATAAATCAATCTCCTGCTCAGCCGGACTGATTTCCTCTCTATTTCACCTAGATGGGTATAAAATGCAGATCAACATGTTCCCCTCTCCCCCCTCCTCCTCATCGCTGTCCGAGGCACCTGTTCCATCCATCATGTGGACAGCTGCTCCTCTGCACTTTCAATTCCCCTCTCGTGTGCAGCACTGACCTCTTGCCCTGCTCCGCCCGTCTACACACTCCCTCCAAGCCGACTGACAAGCCGTGGACTCCCTCCGCCAAACACACACACACACACACACACACACACACACACACACACACACACACACACACACACACACACACACACACACACACACACACACACACACACACACACACACACACACACACACACACACACACACACACACACACACACGCAGGTATCAAGTTTGTCTTGAGGTAGGAGACGCGCCCCAACCTAAAGACAGAGAAGTAGTAACTGATTGAATACGAAAACTAATATGTTCCCAGATTCATATTTTTTGAGTCATGCGGGTGGGAAAAACTTTCACTGGTCTCAGCTCAGGTGGTACAGCGGCTCGGCCATTATCGCAGGGTCAGTGTCAGCCTCCGCAGGTCAGTGTCCTCGAGCAAGGTGTTGATATGTGCCATATCCCACAGCAACAATAACACATTTTGATCGCTTAAAAGACCAGGCTGTGGTTTTGATAAGTTTCCCGTATGCAGCTCACAGTATGAGCTTTACAGTATCTGATGTTATATATTTGATGGTGCATCGTGTCGGTGTTGACGGAACAACTGTCCACTCATCGAAGCCAACTGAAGTGAATGAACCACTAAATCAGGCGTCGTCACCATTACTGCCGATCAAGTTTGTAAAAGCCTGACGGTGGAAAAACAGGTTTCTGATCGTTTCTGAAAGCTGTGGACACAAAGAGTAAAAAACATACAGATGTGTCCAGATGGAACGTGTGAATTTGCTTGTTTCTTGGATTAAACAGCCTCTGATAAGCAGCCAACTCCAGAAGTCCCAGATGTCAGAGCATCCTTGAAGTGGACATTTTAAGTACGCAGTGTAATAACATTTTAAGACCTTTTTTTAATACCTACTATTAGTTTACCCCGTATATTAGTTTTATTGAATTTAAAAGGCAAAACTGCCTTTGTATCCATAACAGTATGGAAGTAAAACCCAGGCCAATAGAAAACAACATAACAGGGCATTGTGGACACAACTTGAACAAGCCAGTCACAACATCCTTTTGACCTATTATCACATGGGGAAAAAAAAACCCTGCACATAAGTAAATATCAACTCCATTCACCGAAGTGCAAAGCACCCTTAAAGTTCCCCCGGGGTAATACCTGCAGAGGGATAATCCTTATATATCTTTCCCGTGTTCCATTTCTCATCCCATAAGCACCGACCTGAGGGCTTTCTCCTTTTCAGAAGCTCCTGGCAGCGAAAAAACAATCAATACAGTTGTTTGTCTCGCATGACACGTGTCGCAGCTCAGCAGCCTCCCAATCAATTTCAGGAGTCGACCCGTCGCACTCCCGCCTCCCGACAGGGCCGTCGAGGGGAAGGAAAACGCTGAACGCTGTCATCCTCCGACCACTTGGCACTCCATTTGCATTTACCCGTGATGAGTCTTCGCCCGCTTGCTGGCAGCAGCAGGTTCTTGTTTTTTGTTTTTGCCTTTTTTCTTTTTCAAACATGTTCTTGGGTTTTTCTCTGCCGCAGTCTTCAAAATAAAAAGCTGGATAATATTTCCTTCTTCTAGGTTGAAACGTGGATCACATGCAGCCACACAAGGCTGCATGTGCAAGTGTCTGCTACCTATCAGACATGGTCATTGTTGTGGCAATTGAAATACCTGTCGCAAAAAACATAAAGTCTGAACATTTTATTGAAAGGCTCATTCATTCTACACGAGGTCAAATTTAATAGACTCCGCGCCCACAATCCCAGACATTTTTAAGACCATGAATATCAAAAACTAAAATTGAAGGCATTTTAAAACGGTTGAAGGTCCCTGCCTTGAAGGCACCGGCACGGAGAGCTCTGATAACATCCCCATGTTGTACCTGTACTTCCACACAACGGCATTGTTCACTCAAAATAATGAATAAAGTGAATAAAGCCTGCGATGTGCAATTCGTCTCTTTGCATGTCGACGTTGGTACTGACCCAAACGGAAACCGGCCCGCCTGGATGGAAGGAAAATCAGCAAGACTCAGACTCATGGTGTGCTTTCAAGAAAAGGAGCAGTTATGTAATGCGAGCACGATTTGTGTTTAATTGCATAATAAACGCTGAGCCACTCCAGCGATCCTTGAAGTGCCTTCCGCAGACAAACTCCACAAGCAAGCTCCCGTCGGAGGCAGACGACTCCTCACCCGTCCCAGAACATACTGTAGTCAAATGGCACTACGCAAAAAGCTGTGGTTAAAAGTTTGGAATGATACGAAAAAGCAAATTGTGGCTTGTGATGGGAGTAAAAACCATCCGTCCAAAATGGCCCCATTCATCTCCAAGTCTATCAGGGTTCAGATCCCTCCGCCACACACACACACACACACACACACACACACACACACACACACACACACACACACACACACACACACACACACACACACACACACACACACACACACACACACACACACACACACACACACACACACACACACACACACACACACACACACACCGCCTGCCATTAATTTCGCCACCAGTCAGACGGCGGCCTTGAAGTAAACATGCACTGTATGATAATAAGTCGGCGCGCTACATTTCACGCAAGACTCGCTGTCAAAGGACCGAACATCTATCTCGCTTTTCCCAGTTACCCCGCCCTACGACTGCGGGGTTTCTGTAATGAGCATATTTATGTACCTGGAATAAGTCAAGTCGAACAGACAACCAAATACAAAACACCACTAATTTATATTTTGGGCCGCCGCGGGCCTGGGGGCCAAGGAGATATGTTTGCGTCGTAAAGCAGTGGCTTGTACGCCGTCTCAGACGGCGCGTGCACCGCCGCCGGGCACGGAGATGATGTGTTGCTCTGTCCCAAAGCAGCCACCTGAAAAACAACTCAGCGGAAGAGATGCTATTGACCTCCCCTGCTCTCGCTCTCTCTCTCTCCTCTCAGCCGCGCTGCACCCGCTCACTCTTTCCTTTCTATCTGCTCACATCATAGCTCACGGAGAACAAGCGGCTGGGCTAAAGGTCGGGCGGTGGGGGGGGGGGGGACATGGGCAGGAGCTGCGACATTACAGGTGGATTTACTTTTCACGCTGGCAGCCGAAAGGAAACGGAGTTCAGTTTATTACCGAGCGTGAAAAATGGATGACGGCCGCGGACGGGGGGCAGTTTGTGGAGAGAAGGACTTTTTTTTTCAGCTCGCTGAATCCATCTCTTTCTATTCAGTTCCTTTCCCACTAATGCCCCCCAGCCATCTCCCTCCTCGAACCCCTAATTACTGCATCAGCGCTGACATGGACAGCGACTGTACATCACATCAACGTCTCTCACATCTCTTTTGATCACACGCTGATGCATGAGAGCATTTTCTTTGTGTGTGTGTGTGTGCGTGTGCGTGTGTGTGTGCATCTGCATCACTCATCACTTTTCATCACACTGTGTGCTCGTCTAAAAGTGGTATGTGTGCGTGTGTGTGCATCTCTTTTGAGCCGTCTGATCCCACTTGGGCTATGCGGCGAACGTGTCTCTCAGGAACGCACTGTGCGCGAAGCTCTGAACAGAATGAGGTCGGCAGGAATAAAACGGGAAGCCCAGACGACAAGTCCACCTTTTGTGTCCCGTGCCAAACTGGGCGAAGGAGTCCCCGCGGGGAAGGCGGGAGTACGGCATGTGCATTAGACCCCATGACATCATTTATAACTGCCAGACACACTTCGACAACAAATGGCTTTGACCACGGAGGTTCTCCCATTAGCATGGGAGAGCCGAGAGGCTGGAAGAGGAAGAGAGGAAGAGGCTTTGACTGCCACAGTGGAGCGACTCCAGCGCCCATCCGGGATGAAAATGACGGCTTTCTGTTCAGCGGAGATTTCACAGGCCTCTGCTCGTCTGTTGAGCTGCTGCATTTGTCGGAAAAAGTGGCCGGGGAATTCATCCGAGGTCCCTCTGGCAAGCGTAAAAGTGTGTGTGTGTGTGTGTGTGTGTGTGTGTGTGTGTGTGTGTGTCATCGCAACCTCCTGGCCCCTGCGGCGGAGGTCGGCTCAGAGCGAAGACCCTGGAACAAGGACCCCGTCTGTCATCCTGTGAGGAGGCAGCGCACAGAGCGGTGAACCCCTGCCTGGACCTGCTCTCCGCCACCCGAGAGCACGACCATTGTGCGCCAATGCCGGGTTAAAAAAGAATATTTGATAAACCTTTATTAACTCTCCTCGACTATAGCTGTTCTTTTTCTGGAATGAGGTAGTGTGTATGGAGGATTTGATCATCTTGAAATCCGGCGACATCATTTAACAGGTCTCCTTGAATCGAATCACTTACAATACAGCGTGAACAAAATGAGTTGGTTACTTTCTATTTGGTGGAGAAAACCAATGAGCTCGGAGTAAATGATGTTCAGTTACTTGGCTATAAAGACGACAGGAAGAGGGAACAGAAATCATTGCGGTGGTGACTGAGTGGAGGCTGAGCTTTATCTTTCCTGCCTCAGGGTTATTCAAGTTTTCTTTGAACCTAACTGGGAAAAAACTGCAACACCTTGCCGACAGTATGGCAAAAAAAAAAGGGTCTAATTGGTAAGACATGTTTAATCATGTCTTCTAATGTGTGTCGCCAACAGGCAGAATTGCACCTTTATGAACTAAGTCATGAGAGTTTTTTGTATGAGTAGAAAGTGGAAACAAAAAAAACCCCCTGATATTTCCTGTTCACCTTTTCTTGAAGTTCGACAAGAATCCCACTTCAATGACGGAGGGCGAAGACAAAAGCAGGCAGAGTCTCAGCAAGACAAAGGAAACGTCAGTGAACTCCATGAAATGAGTTATCTATCTTCTTAAAACACTAGTCCTGGCTCAGTGAGTGGTGAAATGACATTCAGAGCCATCCAGCGGCGTTCATGCACCAGTGAGTGATCTTCGTAGGTCTGGCTGGTAATTAGGCAGGGTGGTAACATCTCCGCCAACGTCGACAATCAATCTTCTTGGCACGTCGCGAAGTCAACACGGGCCAAGTGTTTTGTCTGATGTGTCGGAGGAATTTCAGTTTTTCACAGCCCTCAGTCGTCGACGCGCTGCCATTTTCTGCGCAGGCAAACGATGAGGACGAACTCACAGACATCTTCTTTTCTTTTTTTTTCTTTCTTTCTGATCGGTGTTCCTGGAGCTCGTCTAGGGCCACGAGACGACCTTGACGTTCGGCGGCCACGTAGAGCACAAGGCCAATTTTTTTGGTAATTCCGGGAGCAGACGCGCGTCTGAGCTGCTTGGCTGGTTACTACTACTACTACTACAAGGGCCCGAGCTGATCCAGCTCCAGCGTTTGGGGCAGTGAAGCCACCGCATGCACGTTAAGCTGTGAACAAGTTCAGGTGAGGATGTTTTCCGGCGGGCGCACCCGTCCCCCCCTTCACACTTTACCAAGCAAGCAGCTCACAGGAAACCTCCTCCGCTGACACGTCCGACCTGGCAACCGGCGCACACGCTTCTTCACACACGCATATATATATGCATATATATATATATATATATATATATATATATATATATACGCTCATGTGTACACAGACACGCTCACACGCCACCATTACTCTACAGCTGCTCCGACAGAAAGAAATTACACAACCCCCGCAGAAACAAGCACAAGTAATACCGGGAATAATTTATGTGGAAACCCTCTCGCAGAAGAGGCGTGTGTTTTTCAACAGCGTTCCCCCAGTTTGCAACAAGCTTAATGTGCGCTCGACCGCTGCTGTGCATCATTGATCAACGGAAAAACACTCATGGATCAGGTGATGTGTCTCGATTTGCATACCCGCAATTCTAGCACTTCCCACGTCGAGTGCATAAGTGCGTTCACGCTGACGAGTCCCCCGGGCGGCGCACTTTTAATACGGCCAAGGAGATGAGAGTTTAACTTCTCAACGGTCGTCCACTTTTGGACGAGGGGATAAAACCACTGACGTTTTTTCAAATTTGTGCAAATTGTACGCCGAGTAAGGAGGACACACGGTGCACGTCATCGGTGCGGGTGACCTGTACGACCCCACGGGTCACGTACAAGGAAGTCAAACGTTCATGGTTAAGTCGTACGATGGGGCAAAATAAATGTGGTCGCAGGTTGTGGTCGCCGTTTCCGGGGACTGCACGATGGCAATATTTGATTTGGGACAGAATTCACGCACGGCGCTAGAGAGTACACAGTGTACTGCATGTTATTTTGGTGACTGAAGTATCCAATTTGAGACAGCATTGTGGATATTAATTGGATTCTAATTACTGATCAAGCAATGTGTAATTTGAAAAAAAGCTTCTTTATATATATATATATATATATATATATATATACATACTGTCAGGTAGCTCAGTCTATACAGATGCATTATCAAATACATCATGACCTCACTTATATGTTGGTCTGATTCTGTAAATTGTACGTACTGTAAAGTAGAGAAGGCCAAAGTACAAGACTTCCCTGTGTGTGTGTGTGTGTGTGTGTGTGTGTGTGTGTGTGTGTGTGTGTGTGTGTGCGTGCGTGCGTGCGTGTGTGTGTGCTTGTGTATGCCAGCAGACCTGGAAAGCAGCGTGGTCCAAACAAATGTATTGACAACATGGAGCGCCAACGAGAAAAGCCCAAAGAAAAGAGAGCACAAGTAGGCCAGTCTCTAGGGGAGCCTCCTCCTCCTCCTCCTCCTCCTGCTCCTGCTCCATTGTCCTGTCCTACACTGTCCTCCTCCTCCTCCTCCTCCTCCTCCTCATCCCTTTCACTCACACAGCATCCGCAGTTTGACTCTTCAGAGTCAAGAAGAGAGTATGCACTCTTCCAACTCTGATGGAGACAACGGAGCTGGATGCTCAGTGACAGTGGAGTGGGACTATGGCTGCTGAGGCTGCGCGTGTACGGACACATGCTGGAACGCACACACCGTTTGCACAGGCCAGGTTTGTGTTTGTGTGCAGGTTGTCTCCCCCCTCCCCCCCAAAACAAAAACAGGAGGCATCAGCAAAATGATGTGCACATCAGTGAGGAGTGGCAGAGTAATAAAGTGGCTCTGATGAAAACTTAATGGCCCCTTCACCTTTATTAATGGCTAGACAAGCCGTGTACTGTGGCCGGGCACAGAGAGGCGGCTCCATCGGAAGACACACACCACGAATGAACTCAATGACAACTGGCTAACGGGAGCAAAATGACTTGCTGATTTCAGCCAAACGAGCCTCAGACAATGTGCCACACTTACATTCCAGGAAGGACGCGCGGTACTCAACGCCTCGACTGTACAAATGAGGCTGCAACACACGAACAAGAGAACTCAATCTGTTCCGTGTTTTTCTGCAGCTTCCCTCCGGTGACGAACAAAACAAAAACCCTGGCGTTGCTTTCTTTCTTCTCACTGCAGACACTTGTGTGCTACGATCACACAACCACGCAGCCACTCATTAATAACCCCCGCCCCCCCCTCCCCTTTCAAATGCTAATTCAACTCCACACCTTCATACATAAATCATAAATCCAGAGGTGGTATACTGGGGCAGGGTTGTTTTTTATAGGTTTTTACAGGAGGGGGTGTGATGCTTGGGGGGGTCCAAACAGCCTGCCTGTAGTGAGGAATTAAATTACCCCACAACTTGCATGAATAATAAGTGTCCCAGATACTAGACTTTTATAAAGGCCAATTGTTTTTTTTGCTCTAACAAGCTTCACAGCTTCTATTCAACTGTTTCCCAGCCACTTCCCAGCACAAAGACCCAATTTCCAAATTACTTTTTAAAGAAAAAAAACCCTTAAAGTCAAGGCCTTGTGATGGATCCCACAAATGCTGATGTGATCAAACGGTTCACCTTCAAACACCCTACTTTGTGAGGAATGTTCTTCGTTGGATGTTCCCTCCTTCGAGGAGGTGGGAACATGGTCCGAAAAACAGCCACTCAGCACCCGCAACTGAAATTCTGTGTGTGCGTGTGCGTGTGTGTGTGTGTGTGTGTGTGTGTGTGTGTGACAAGTTGTGCTGCAGATGCTGCTCTCTATGATAGCCCCCTGCAGATCAACAGATCTTTTCTTCTGACTGAAATGATGCTGCATCATCATCATCATCATCCTCATCATCATCATCAACCCCACCGTTTTGTCTTCACGAGCACCGGCTGAGGAGCTGAGGAGGAGCAGCGGAGACTCCTCACAGTGATCCTCATCTTGTAGCATGGGTCAGTCGTCTGTGACACAGGTATGTGCACAGTTGCATTGGGATTTTGTCATTTCAAGCTTTTGTCATCTGCCACAAGATGCTCCAACAAAAAATAATAAATCAACTGTTGTGGATGCTGAACATGGATGAGTCGACATTGTGAGAGTCTCTATTTTTAAAGATAAAGGACTTTTTAACTAATTGTCTCTCGTCAAGTTGTGTTGTACGAAACCTGGTGTCATCCTCTTCCTTCGGGGTTAGTCATTCGGCTTGAATATGACTGGATGCTTTGCTGAGATTTGTTCTTTTCTTTCCTTTTTTACTTTAATCCTGGATCCCATGATGCCAAATAGTAGAGTGCCCTGTCCACAGGACGATCTCATCCATGCGCATGTAGACAGACGTGTGTGTGTGTGTGTGTGTGTGTGTGTGTGTGTGTGTGTGTGTGTGTGTGAGGAGGTAAACTGTACCTGCCAGGAGCTGGAGGGGATCTCCGCGAATCTGCCCAGTCCCCCGAAGGTGTAGCACCGGTACATGTGGTCCAGAGACTCCGAGCAGTGCCACAGCAGGCCGAAGCTCACCGAGTCCTTGTTGTGCAGGTGCTGCTGCTGCTGCTGCTGGTTGTGGTGGTTGTTGTTCCTCAGCTGGTCCTTGACAATCCAGGCGGGGGAGATGAAGCTGAAGCTGCAGACGGCGACCAGGGCGGAGGAGAGCAGCACCCAGAAGCAGCCCACACAGCTGAACATGGCGGCAGCGTGGGGCGGGAAGCCCGGAGACAGACCCAGGTCGATCCCGATCCCGAACCCGGCTTCTTCTTCTTTCTTTTCCCGGCCCAGGAGCGAATGCATTTGGAGCTCACGGCTCTTCAACTTTGGCCCCCTGACCAACCGGCGCGCGGCATCAGCACCGAAAGAACCGAAACACGAAATCACCGGACGATCCGCAGCTGGAGCCCGCGTGAGTGCGCGCGTGCCCGGAACATCTGGCTCGGCTGGATAAAAACCACCAACATCCAAAGACCCACCGGCAAGAGGAGCCACGGGATAAAAGTCAAGTCACCCGCGTCCTCCGCTCAGGCGAGAGAGAGAAACGCAGCCCAAATGTGACACGCCAGGTGTTTGTCACACCCTGAACCGGCTGCGCAGCGGGAGGAGGAGGAGGAGGAGGAGGAGGAGGAGCAGTCGCACGGAGAGAGAGAGACAAACAAGTGCCGGAGCCGCTGGACTCCTCCGCTCCTCTCACTCACTCACTCTCTGCTGCCTGGTCGCGGACAGAGGCGCGCTCCGCGCCTGGGCGACGTCAAGCTGCCGTGGGTTTAAAGGGGGAAAAAAAGGTGCTTCCGGGTGTGATTTTCAAAGTAAAAAAAGATTTTTGAGGCATGTGCCAGTCTTTAAATAATTCTAACTGAGGAGGCACAAGAAAGATTTGAACACATCATTGTCAGTTTTAGCTCAGTCTCAGCCTGTGATAACGAACAATAACTCTGCTGAATAGGTTGCACTATGGAAAATGTAAGATCCAGTCCTTGTGGAACTCAGTCTATTTTGGTGGAACAGACACTATTTCAATGTTCCCTGTGAACAGAATCCCATAGCGTGCATCCCTGATCTAATGATGTCTCTGTAACAGTGTAACGTGGAGTTGGACGTACAACTATATACACTACTACACCAAATATGGCCCAAGATCCCCAGTTTAGGGAAAGTCGTTGGTTATTCTGTGCAGTATGTGGAATGGAAGAGGAGATGTTTATCATACTGGTAACTTTATTATTATTATTATTATTATTTTAAAAGACAAATAAAAACGTTTATTCTGAAGGAAAAACTCACATTTCCGGTGTTTTGCACTTGGTATCTTTAACTTGACACAGCAGGTGGCTCACAGCAGGTCTCTCTCCAGATGCATCTTACACTTTGTCAACGCACGTCATGCGCGCGAGCTTTGACAAAGTCAGCGAGAGACACACCGATGTAATAAAAACAGTTTAGGGGATTATTAATTGTTTTCGTTTTTAATCTCAGTGAAATGTTTCTCTCGTCAGAGCGAAAAAAAAGAATACTTCTGAGAATCAAAATGTACAGTAAAGGTCATCGACCGAGTACTAATTGTTTTACACAGGTAGTAACAGCATCTCAGCCAATCAGAGGTCAGAACAGGGGCTGGGTCGTACCGAGGTGGGCGTTGCCTCTATGCACGCGAAGGAGACAACAATCAGCTGACTTATAGAAGCAGCTAGTTAGAACAGTGAGTGATGAAGCGGATATAAATATATACATATATATATACACATATATATATATGTGTATATGTATACAGCAAGAGAGGAATTCAACACTTCCAATGCTTTATCGAGCAAAACTGTACCTAAGGTGACCAGAGACGAGTTTTACTTTTTACAATTTGTGGAAGTTGCTGAATATGTACTTCTTGGTATGAGAGGCAAGAGAAGGATTACTCATAGAAAAACGAAAACACACTCATTCTTATTTCAGAATGAATCCACTGAGGCATCAGGGTCCTTCTCCTGTTTTACCCTGACACAGCAATAGTCAACATCGCCCCCTCATGGTAAGAGGTGATACTTGCCCCCTCTAAAGTCCTTACACATTTCATGTACAATACTTTTTTTTTTAATTGTTTTTTTTCTTTTTCTATCAATCCGTCTGTAAACATCATATAATTTCAGTATGAACATGACCACGGCCTGCAGTGGGCTGAAAATACAATAACGAGGACAGACGAAACATTTCATAATATATGTATTTAAATCAAACACAATTTAAATATATTATAGATTACGTACACACATACATACATGTCAGAAAACATTACTGGTACATAGTACCAAGAGTCTTTTCTGGTTCTTTTCCACATCATGATAAGGCTCAAAAGAAAAAGAAAAATAAGTTTAATTCATTGAGCACACTCTCCAGTTGAACAGTCTGTTAATCCAGTCCTTTGCTTCAGTGATGCATTTTAAAAAACAATGAAATAAAAACGATCACCATAAAAGGGACATTTGCGGTAAACCAGAAATGTAAAAACATTTAGGAGACATGGAGTTTGGAGTTTTCCAACACAACTGGAGCACTTCAGTTCAATAAGGAGTATTTATTCTTCTACAAGGTGAAGGCGCCGGGAGGTTCCGTTTCATTGTCACAGTCCCGGGACAGCTCACGCCAGGGAGTGGCGGGACTAAACCACTCCAGGCAGGATGGGGGGGAAGCGAATGCAAAAACTGTACAACGCTCCAAACTGCTGATTTTCATCTGCTTTGTCTTTCACTAGCTGATTCTTTGAGGAGATCTTCATCTTAAAAACAAGGAATGCTTTTTTAAAAGGTGTGGGTAGGAGTGTCACGAGGGGGAGAAGGTCATTCAGTCTTAGTTATGTCCTCCATAGGTCCAAGATGAGACATTGTACTAACACTACGGCTGCAGCCACACGGCGACCGTCCTGACAGATGCTGCTTCTTCGTGCCAGCGTGCTCTAATGGTGAACGTTTCCGTCCTGAGGAGCGACCTCCTCCAGTCGGATGCGAGCTCTTTGCTCCACTTTGCTTTTGACTACACGTGTACCTTTATAATGTTTATGGAGTTGGAAGATCCGAACAATGATGTACTTCAAGTTTTCCCACAAACCCATGCCCGAACAATCACTCAACCACACATACACACACGCGCGCGCGCACACACACACACACACACAGGGACATGGTGGTTGGGGAGGTGATAAAAAGCCTTGTTCGTTCTCCGAGAAATTATGTTCATCGCGGGGTGAAACCCTGCGCACGTTTCGTCACCGTCCCGTGCCAGTGTCGGACGGGGAGTGTCAGCCCTTTGGTTCCTCAGCGGGGTCATAACTGCAGACGGACAAAAGAAAACACTTAGAGAAGAGCCGCAGATGATTCCGCGCGTCACCCGCACAGGAGCGAGGACACTTGAGTGAGGGTCTGTACCTTGGTGGCCTTGCCGGGGCTGTCGTGACCTGACTGGTGGACGACGTCATTGACGATCATCTTGGCGATCTGCCAGGCCATCTCCTCCTGAGCCTTGAGTCACATCACAATCAATAACTTTGATTCAACACAGACTTTTTTTTAATTTATACTCTTCAATAAATCATGAGTCGCGGCGTGACGTCACAATACCCTTGAGAGCCTTGCTCCGCGCCTCAGACCACTGAATCATTTATGATTGTTTAACATTTTTGCTGCCTCACCTCATCTGAGTTGCCTTGGACCCATTTCTTCATGGCTTGAGAAAACATGGAGCCTAAATTAGAAGAGAGGAGCGAGAGACAAACATCAGTGAGCAGAAATCAAACGCCACAGAGCCATTCGTTCACTTAACTAAACAAAAACGAATTGACACAAGCTAATTGTGACTTGCTACGGAGAAGTGCTCTCAAAACTAAACTCAAGGTGAGTTCACCCAGACATATTTAAGTTTAGTGCTTTGATGTTGAGATGTGAATAACACTTCAACATTTTTTGACTGGTTAGCTCATTCCGGAAGAATATTAGGGCCAGGTAGCCTGGTGTAGCCAGACGAATACTCAAATACGTCTGGGACCTCTCGGTTCATTTTTGATTTATCAAAATGCTTTGAGACGCAATTGGATAGACCTACAACCAGTGAGAGCAACAAATCATGTGATGTCTAGTTGAGCGACGTGAAAATGTCAACAGACGAGAGCAGAGAGGAGATGTCTGTGGTGATGATTCCACAATGTTTGTGAAGTAGTGTTGTTGTTTTTGTGGAAGAAATTTTAAAATATCGGGTACTTTTAGTCAGATGCTGGTTCGTCAGCGGTGGCCATCTTGGCTGTTTACAAAAGTCACTTCTCTCTGCGTCAGGGTATTAACCCCGCCCATTATCAGATAATCGGATGTGATTGGACCGGCAAGATTTCTGCCAGAGGGAAATCACTTCACAATGGAGGGGATCCAGAATGTATTCTGGCAGAGCAAATGAAATGAGCTCCCAGAATACATCTGGGTCCCAGGCTAAGGGAACAGGCATTACAGGAATAAAGTCAACTCCTCTGGTTCCTCAAATCCAGTTAGAGGAGCATCTGACAGCTGTATGAGCCGCCAGAGCGTTGCATCGTGGAAGTGTCTGGTCTGACCATCGGTATATCCTTGCATTTGTCCATTACCAGCTATCTCAGTTTGCACAACTGAGAGAAGCGTCTACCAAGCTTGTGTGGTTTCTCTTTCTGAGAGACACTAGACAGTTTTTGGCACAATATTTTCTAATACCGATTGCCACACTGTGTTTATGGCTAAAAGAGAAAGAACACAAAACCCGATTCTGAAGTAAAATTCCCCAAATCGTCCACATATGGCCTTGTGTAGCAAATATGAACAGTTTGACTTCAAAGTCCCCCTCAACTCAAAAGAGTGTTTTCCTTCTGTCTCTGTCCTCTAAAGTGTCTGACATTGACTATGGGGACTTGTGTCTGAGCAAATGTTGTCACTATAGAGGTGTTTTCACATTCCTCTCCTGAAGGAGGAGATTTCTGTGCGCTTCTCCGCAATTTGAAATTCAAACGAATCCTGGGCAAGCTAGATTTTGTACGTGTGGTGGGCGGGGCGCGCAGCCTGTGTTATTTGCATATCATGAATATTCATAGTCTCAGAAAGAAAGGGAGAGAGAGTGGATGGTTATCATCCCCATTTCTTTTTTTTTAATTTTTGGGGTAGACAATGTTAAACAAAATATTGGGCATAGCAGATTGTATTTATATACTTTAAACGTGACCGGAGGGGTGTTTATTCTTCAAAGTTCAAGTTTATTCTCAATATGCAAACATTTACAAATATATATATATTTCTCCTGATTTAATTTTACTTTATTGTCAACATTTTGACTTTTTTTTCCTCCACATTTCCACTTAATTCTCGAAATGCTAACTCTTTTCTCAGGCATTAAATTCTTTTTATGCCTGGCCCTCATACTATTTCTTTGCCAAAATGTCTGCTAATCTTCTCTAGACAGAGAGTGGTGGAGGCTGATGTTCCTCAAAGGGAATGTATTTCAATATTTTAGAGGACAAGCAGCTGTAAGGAGAATGGAAGCAGCCGGTAGAGGAGCTTTATATTCATGGGCACAGAGTAGGTGTTTTTCACTGCAAGTAGAAATGAGATTAAAAAAAATATATGACAGAGTGAGGGCAAAGATACAAAGAGAATATTGAGACAGATGGAGGAAGGGAGAGAGGGAGACGAGTCTCAGTGTGTCGTGCCTTTGGATTTCTTCACATCCGGCTCTGGCTCTGCCTCCCTGATGAACTGGCCCATCTCATTCACCTTCCCAAACGTCATCTTCCTGAGCAGACCGAGGAGAGACAGATGGGTGAAGACAGAACACGGAGCCAACAGGACAAAGCTGAGCCTCAGGCACAAACGCAGTATTCAAACACCACTGTGTGTGTGTGTGTGTGTGTGTGTGTGTGTGTGTGTGTGTGTGTGTGTGTGTGTGTGTGTGTGTGTGTGTGTGTGTGTGTGTGTGTGTGTGTGTGTGTGTGTGTGTGTGTGTGTGTGTGTGTGTGTCCATTTGATAACTGCAATTTCAATGGAGGGGGGAAGAAAAGGGGAACCACAGCTTTGTCTTTCAATGATATCATTCCCTTGAATTATTTTTTCTACAGGACTTTTCAAAGCACGCTCATAAAAAAGACTTTACAGAATTGGATACAAGCATTGAATCCAAACGGCATTGTGAGCAATAAAAAGAGCATAAAAAGGAGAGAAACATAAAAGTAAAAGACGACGATGGGGACTTCAGGGAAATTGAAAGACAAATTAAAACTGCAAATCTGCAAAAAGTACATTTTAGGATGCGATTTTAAATACAGATTTGAGCTATTTTATAACAGCAAATTGTTGTGGAGTTTTTTTATATTTTAACCAATCAGCCACAAATCTTATAATGCTTCTTGGTTACAGCTGACCGATTTGTAAAAGCAAACCAGATGTTCTAGATTGATTTCTAATCTTTCAGGTTGCCACATCTCTATTAATCTGATCATTTGCATTCACCTATGTGACAGGAAAAGGAACATTAGTCACATGAAGCTCACCCAGCGTACGGCCGCTGGTACAAGGACTCAGGGTCCAGACTGGCGACGTCCACAGTGATCGCCTCGTCGAAGTTCTTCAGGATCTTGATTGCCGCCTTTCTGGCGCTTTGCTGCAGCGAAGACACCACGGACGTAATGTTTAGCAACATGACAGGCAACTTTCTTTTTTTTCCTTACAAAGGCAACTAACTGATGAGAATGATCACGACCCTTTGGTATTAACAAAAACATATCTTCCAACATTCATGTAATGAGGCGGAACAGGTCTAAATGTCAGCAAATGGGGGGGGGACATCCTCCTTAGGGGGGCTGAGGATGTGGGGTAAAGCCTGGGGGGAGGGGTCACCTGAGTCTGCGAGCCCTCGCTGGCATTTGAGCTTGAGCGGTCGTTATCCGCCGGCCCGCTCTGACCTGGAGTGCTGACATTCACAAATTCGTCCGCCCGCACCGAGTTGATGAGGTCACTCAGGTATTTGTAGTAAAGGTTGCTGGACAGGAAGCCTGGCATGTAGACCTGGGCAAATATAAAACAGGGTGAACTCTTGTTAGATGATAACGAGCTGCCTGATGTACGTCTGGGCACAAGTTAAAGAGGTTTTCTGACCGACCTTTATGTGCTAACAACAGTGTTGAGCTTTTGTTTCAGTTGTGTAATGCAGGTGCATTTGTCAGTGGTGTAACGGGACAGTTTGTCAGTGACTTGCACACAAAACCTTTAGGAAGATCCTATTTAACTCAATGAGGCAGTTCAAGCAGCCGGCTTTAAAAAACAGAAATAAAGGTCAGTACGCTATTCCAAAGCAATACGTCTTGTAAAAAAACAGCGAATATTTTGTCTCGGCACGCTAGCTGTCGGTTCTGTGTGTGTGCAGGGTTTTCGACTCAGCCCTGGCTTTGTAAATTCGAAAACAAAAAAATGGTGCGGACCACACCAAACAACAGTGCGTGTGCAGTTTGTAAACATCACATGTCGACACAGTACATGGCGTGCCAGCGGCTGTTGGCCTAGTGGTTAGTGTGACAGTCTCCCATACCCGAGGTCTTGGGTTCACGGCCCAGATAGAGCAGCAAAATCACAACAACAACAAAGAGAGAAACTAGATTTCTCCAAAATTGCTTACTGCCCCTTCAAGTGTTTTAGAACGTACAGATGTAACTGAATTAACGGCATATTTATTCATATTTCTATCTTCTAAGGTGCCTTATTTTAAATAATTGGCAATTCTCCCATTCCTCATATTGTGAAAGAGTCAAGTCCCACAGTAACTATTAGAGAGTCCGTGCTGGTCGGCTATCGGAGAATCTGACCTTCTCCATGGTCGTCCAGGCCTGTCTCAGTGGAGTGGTGAAGCAGTCGGGGAGAGGCCCTCCCTCCCGGCAGATGTTCGACTCTATCTCCATCCGCACGGAGTCGCCAAAGCCCAGAGGGTTGGTAGCTTGGAGTGAGAAATACCTGGAGAGCAAAAAAGAGCGATGAACAACTGAATTCAAAATGACCAGCACCTGTATTAAGATATTAATCCCTACCCAAAATCACTTCACAAGAAACTTTGAGAGTTTTATTAAAGAAATTGAAACTTAAAACAAGGTTATAATCCTGTCACTATAGAAAGGACAGACGGATGTTGTGACAGTGATAAAATATTTAATTAGATGCTGAAGAGCCAGGTGAGTCCACGATAGTATGTGGACAAAACATGTGAGGGGGATTTATTAATAAAGTTATCAATGAAACAAAAGCTTCAGGGATTGCAATTAAGATAACTAGGAATGGAGGAAAAGAGGGGGGGGGGGGTGCCAATACATGCAGCGTTGCCACCTACGTTTTATTATTATAGATAGTGATTGACCTTTGACCCACTCAGCCTCACCCAATACAAAGCTTTCCAAGCATACAGAATAATAATTAATAGAAATTTGAATGGCTGCAGATAAATCCTACAGTAAAAGGTTGGACATCAGTCGTCCATGAAGTAGACCGTGTGGAGAAATTCCCCCTCACCCTGTGATTATGTTATAATCAATATGTAAAATACCTGTGAAAAACAGACTACATACTGTATTTATGATGCAACCAATTATATAGGTAACTAATATCCTCACTTTTTCATTCTTTTTACCCAGAAATGTCAATAAAAATTAAGCGGGAAAAAGGGATTTCTACACTACAGCAATCACAGTTTTCATAAACGCATCACCTAAGCAAAAAAAAACAAGCAAGAGCGGTTTCTGTAGCCAAAGCAGAATAGGTCTTCATCAGAAGTGTGCAGTGATGGAATAAGTGTAAAATCGGTTTTAATAAAAAATACCCTAACAGGATTTCAGAGCAGCAGACGACCCAACACCTACTTATCATAGAGGATCATGGCGTCATTTTGCGCCTCCTGGCCGTCATACTGGCCCTTTTTAGCTGCTAGCTGGTTCTGGAAGTTGTCCGCCGCCAGCCAGAACTGCAGCACATTCATCGCCTCCTCCTTTTCCATGTACTGCAGGGAAGGAGATACAGAGCACAGAACATCCGACAACGTCATTGTTTGAAGATCAACTGAATGTCCCGTATATAGGATGATGGACTCATCATCCCAACCATGCCAACAAGGCTGTTTGCACCCGATCCTGTTTCCAGGATTTAGGGCTCTCCTGAATGAGTCACATGGCAGAGAGGCAAATGGAATAGAACAAAATTAAATTTTTCTTAGCAAAAACACGCCTGGTGAAAGAAAACAACAAAGCACTTAGGGAGCCATTGCGGTTTCTCCAACTCAAGTGTAAATAGCCGAATAGCTGTCATGTGACTTTTCTCACAGAGGTGCAAATACTCCACTCTTAAAGGAATCAGCGTGGATGTGTGATAAATAATGCTCCGAGAGCCACCGGGCCCACTCACCTCAGAGAAGTAGAAGAGAGCCGACTCGCAGAACAAGATGTCGGCCAGGAACACTGAGCCACTCGTCAACACTTCAATCTGGTATTTACAGAAATGATGGCTCCGCAGGAATTCAATAAAGTGCCTGGAAATGGAAGGGCGAGCGGCGGATGAGTAAGGATGCTGCACTGGATGTCAAGGTGGTAAAACGACTAAAATGACACCAGTTAAACTGAATTTGACTCTATGTCAAAACATGGTGAAGGGGGAGATGTCGCAGTGTGAGTGTAAACTCCTCTGGAAGATGCAAAGACAGAAACTCACTGTTGCTCCAAGATGGCCAACACTAGCGACTGTGCAATGACAAAGCAGTTTGGGTCCACCATGCCATCTTCTCCACATATCTTAGCTACACAGAGGAAGGACAGAAATATTACTGCACAACAGGATATGATTAAGAGGGTGGGTGACCAAGGTTTTGGTTTTATTTTTTGAATACAGTAAATTCCTACAAGCAGCATCTGCATCTTACCAACTATGTCATTCCTGAACTGTTCTGTGATGGGGATGGGCCTCACAGCGTCCGGAGAGATGTACTTGGTGAAGATGGTGATTGCATCTTTCTCTATACCTGAAACACAGGCAAACAGCTGATCATCTAGTGATGCTGTGAGATAAGGTAAGAGTGATGCTTTCCCCGTCTGCACGTCAATAAAAAAAAGATTTGTTTTTTCTGGTGCATCTTAAAATAATACTGACATGCCTATTATGTACATACAAAGAGTTACTGGTCACTGCACTTGTGTCTGAGAACTTCCTACTGTCCATTCTGGCTTCAAAGAGAAAAACTACAAATCCTGTTTTGCGCATCAGTCTAACTGAAGTAAATATGACGCTTCAGCAGACTGAGGCTTGTTTTAAAGAAGTAACAGCCTTTTATATGAAATTCCCTTGGAAAGTGTCTATAGAAGTAACGTTTTAACACACCGCCAACCCTAAATCCAATGGTCAACTAGCTTGTACTGCGTGAGAGGAAATAACACTCCATAACAGCAGGGGGCGGTAGTTTGTCATTCAGAAAAGGAAAAAACCCAACCAATGACATCCAATGGACTAACACCCTGTAGGGTAATCAAAGCTGTCTTGCCTACCATTCTCACAGCACTCGAGAAACTACAGCCATGTCGACCCAGATTGACAGACAGATGAAAATTAACTGGCTGGGAGCCAACCTCTTTAAATAGTCTTGTAGGTGTGATACCTCTTGATTCTCCTAGTTGGCTTTCTGTCGTATTTCTGTTTCTCTTCTCATGCTCTGTTTCGCTAAATCTGAGCAGCCAATCAGAGTGATCTCTTTCATCAACTGACGCAGAAAAGCATCTTAGACGGCCAACAATTCCGAGAGTGCGGAACACACTGCCATAAGTTGGACTATCTATTTTTGTTTTTTGATAAACGTGCAGACGGGTTCAGGCGGTGGACCGTCGGTTTGGTAGTATATTATCCTATCTGATGTGCAATGAAACTCCCTTTCTACATTCAAAACATCCATAATGAATTTAAGTAATGCACTGATTATGTACAGCATTAACAAAAATAATAAAAAGCAGGCTCACTTTTCATGAGTTTGTCAGAGAGCTCCCGCAGGGTGCTGTTGGACTGCAACTTGTAGGGAGTCCCTGTACTGGAAGGTGTCTGCCTGCTGGGGGTGTCAGCTTGGGGGGTCCCGGGTCTCAGGCCGGCTTCTGTGCTGGAGGAGGAGTCCTGCCACTGTGGCGGCACCCAAGCATCTTCACTGCTACTGTCCCGCGAGAGGGCATTGGGTGTGTGTGGGAACGTCACTGGGAGTGCCGAGCCACCTGGCGAGGCGGGGACTGGCTCGGCCAAGGAGCTTTGTTTGACAGAATTTAGACTGTGCGCTCTGATTCGCGACCAGCTGCTGGAGCGGAAACTCTCGGCCTCCAACCAGAACCGGACCAGGTGGTCTGCGCCCTGCAATTCCATGAAATGCATGTAGTGGGGAATGGCCACATTGTCCCGCAGGACCTGGTCCACGGTCTTGGACAGGCGAGAGCGGGTCTCCTGTGGCTGATAGTTCACACTGGAGTGACCTGGAACATACAAATGGACACGCAACTGAGCAGAGGAACACAAATGTTTCAGAAATGCACAGATGGATTTAAAGATCAAGTTTTGTTCTTGTACAACTCATCATTCAAAATACAGTGTCAACACTATATTTCTAGACATATATCATATTTCAAAAGTAATGCAACATTAGAAATTTGGAATATTGTATCAATCCAATCATGATTTACAAACCTGCATGTAACAAATGTCCTTACAGCTATGAAACAATGTTGTATCTCAATTTGTGGAGTGACATTGTGGAACAGTCTGCATGTTAAACTACAGCAATGTCCAAACATTATCCAGTTTAAAATAAAATTATAAATATATGATCCTCACTAAATACAGGGATGAAGATTGGCTTTGATTACCAGGTGTGTGTGGCTGTGTAAATGCATGTATATATTTATGTATGATATGTGTATGTATATATGCAAATGTGTATATGCTTATATATTGCTCTGTCTTCAAGACAATTAAGGTTCTATGTATATAGTTATATAAATTATGAACTGTATGTTACTGTAAATATGTAACTAGAAGTGACAAGTGTCAAGCTCTATATTGTATTAGTTTATTGTAATAATGATTTAATTATTAAGGGGTAGGCTTAAATAAGTTTATACTTCTTCCTACTCCTTTTTCGCGAATGTAAATCAAAGGAAGAATGTATTTTTTATTTTTTATTCTATTTTGTTGGATATGTCTTCAACAACTGCTGTTGTCCTTTTTTGTTGTTGAATTTTACATGCTCAAAATAAATAAATCAAAATAAAATAAAATAAAATGCCATCACATCTGTGTACTAAATTATCTCAATTCAAAAGAATTACTTAATTATGAAAAAAAACCTTAGATATTCTATTTATTTTTACAAAAATTTAATCTTACATTTTTACAGACACATAAACAAGATGCCCTGCTGTCCACGTGACGATAAGATTCACACCGCCTTCTAGAGTGTAATTACTAGCGATAATTAGCCGGCGACTGAGCACCACACTTTCTAGTATTTACAGCTTTCAACTTTAAAACTAGATGGAAGATTAAATGTGTAGCACATTAGTTGGGTGCTGGCGCAAGCAATGAAAGATAAAAAAAAGTTCAGCTCTGTCATCGGGCTGAAGGCTGGCGTGAGCTGAATTCAAACTTGTGAATTTCAAGCTCTCTTGTCTGCCTAAAAGTGGCCTCACATTATGCAATTTCACAGATGATTAAACCCAGACAAACTTTTCAGAAATTACACATCAACAGCACCTATGTGTCCCATCATTCATGCGTGTACAGTATGAGGTACTACAGTCTCCAAACCCAAGCTTTAACTGAACAAAGGGGAAACAAATCTGATTCCTGTAGAGACAACACATTATCTGACTTTACAAGGTTTCAAATTGACACTGTCTGTGTGAACGTCCACCATTCTGGGCCACTGAAAGCGCACGCATGCACGCACGCACTCCTAGAAAACACCAGCAAAGGAGCACGCACCTTGCTGGATTATGAATCAGAGCACATCAGCTGTAGTTAGACGGCAGCGTGGGCTGAGGCTTCATGGTTTATGTTTACTCTTTGAAAACAACACAGTGGTTGAAGAGCCGTCATCCATGTTGCCGCTTCACCTTCCTTGAGATGATACGGTCAAGGCCAACCTTAATACTGAAAGCTGTTACAATCAAAACAACCGGTGCAATGCAGACTGCTATCACGAAGATAGGCTCTGTTGGACTATATTGATACTGTAACTCCAGTTTGTCTTTTAGTCTCAGCTCTGGGTTAAACTGCTCCAGCTGCCTACAACCTGACATCATCACTTCCTTCCTTTCTCTTCCTTGAGTGCGTTTCAGTCAGATATCGTCGTCCAGGCTGCGGCACAGGTTCCTCCACCTCAGGTCTGACTCACCCCAGCAGTTCTATGCGGCAACTTGTTCGTACACTTCCCCGTCACTGCCGTCATTCAAAATGAATGTGTGTACTTAGCATCCAGCGTTCATACACAGAACATAATTTTAGATTAATGGGTGGAGCTACTCCTTCACCGCACGACCAACGTTAGAAGACTGTGGGGGCTAATGCTTGTTAAAACTGAGGCAAGACGTCACCTCAAGAGTGCCTCACACAGGATTAATGGAGGAGTTTTTGACGTTTGAACAAGACAGTTGGCTCGTGATGCAAGGGTTCAACTCAGGCTCACTAGGGCTGTGAAGGTGTTCCTACATGTAAACAGAACAGCAACATTTTTAACACAATAATGTAACCTGCTACCAGTCCTGAAATAGTTCACAGGTCACAAACATTTTTAAACACTTAAAGGGGCAGTAATCGATTTTGGAGAAAGCTTGTCTCTCTCTTTGATGTTTTTTTTTTTGTTTTTTTTTAAGTGTATTGGATTAAAATCTGTAAAACATTTTATCTTAAACTTGTCATTATGATGTTAAACCTGATTGCACAGTGTAATGCCGATAAAGAAATTACACCATCTACACTTATATTAGTCCCCTTTAAGCCTCGCTTTTACCATGTACATTCATACATAACATTCTCTTGGTCACCGGGACATGACTTATGACTTGATTTACGGCACAATGGAACTGAGGAATAGCGTTTTCCCAGTATCTATCCACAGTGATGGAAATGGCAGACGGTGGAACAGCTGAACTGACAAAAACTATGCAACTTTGAGAGAGAAAGAGAAAGAAAAAAAATAATCCTGTTGACGGAAGAACAAAAGCAGGCGAAGAAGGAGAGTGATAGAAAAAGAGATAAAACAAGAGAGCTCCGGGACTTTAGAGGCTTCAAAAAACAACATACAGTTTGTCTTCTTTCAACTAGATCAGTAAGTAACACAACCAGCCTACTTATTAATACTACCCGGATGTCAAGATCATTTGTTCAAATTGGGAATTTGTTTTGAAATTCACTGCGCATTCTTCTTTCTTCTCCTCTCCTCTCTACTCAGGGGCTGGCTCAGAGGAAAAGTAAGTGTCCTTACCGGCGTCTTGCTACTGTATCGTCTTTACGTCAGTGACCAAACAATAATATTACCTGGAACCGCTAAGGGGCACAGAAGTTGTGTGCTGCCTCTTTAATAACTACACAAACTCTTCAATTATTAATCTATCTCATATTTATGTGATCAGATGAGCAAAACCTGTACACAAACACATGAATTCAACGTCCGTACCCAGATCTCCAAAGTGTGCGGCCTCCATGTGGCTTGGCTGCTTCTTGAGGATGGCGGTGCGACCGCGGGCGAAGGAGTCCATGTTGGCAGAGATGGCGTTGATGGCCACATGGCTGGGCCCTGCAGCCTCCTGGATGGCATGGTGGTTCCTCAGTCCTAATGATGGAGAGTGGGGGCTGACTGGAGCTGGGAGTGGAGGACAGAGGACAGCAAAAGAAAACTTCAATGTAATAAAACTTCTGAGTGGCATGAATGTGTAACAGTAGTGTGACTTCATGAAAGGGTCTTTTTAGTGGAAGCTACTCAAAGAGCTCACAGTTTAAAGCACAGAGGCCTCACGACAACAGACTGCTCAGTTTTTGCTCAACTGTACAATCATGTGGTTCACTTGATAGCTAGAGGTCACAATTTTGGTCCTTGTGACCATATAACCAGCAGTGATTACACATAGTGAGAGCCATGTTAAGCAAATAGCTAATTGAATCACTAAAGAAACATCTGACACACAAAACATGCAGATAATAATCACAATATTGGATATTAAATAGCTGTGCAATCATATCAGTGGTCGTCAAAACAAAGCCTTTTCAATTCAACACCGTAGTGCGACACTTTCACAACCTCACGGACGTAATTATGAACTCACCTCTATTGACTTTAGCATCCGTCACTCTCTCGGGTTCTTTGCTTTTGGCTGTGGGGAGAAAGATGAGAGCAGGACTGTAACTGGAGATGGACGCAACCTTTTTGATTCACAATACAAGGGCAAGATGAGAGAGCAGAATGTGACTGATTGAGCTGTCAGGTAACAAGAAAAGGTTGGTGTGATGTCACTGGAAAGACAAGAGCACATTACATAGTTACAGAAACTAACACAAAGCTACAGTGGCGATAAAAAAGGGAGGCTGTGCCAGACTGGACATCAGAAGTCCTTCATAAGATTTCTGACCTTGGTCTGTTAGCTCTGGTGGGTCACAGCATTTTAAAGATGTTTTTCCTCAAACAGATTACACCCGAAGCCCTCTAAGACACAGACTACAACTCTTAAGACCTGCTGGTTGTCAATGAAAACAACACGGTGATGCCACTCCTGTGCGCCGTGCCTGCAGGCAAACAATCATCAGACTCACTCACTCACCATTCATATCTTCAGATTAGGCCGACAGGCCGAGCATCAATTTCAAACACTGTGCATTACAGAATGGACTGAGAGGCCTGGGCAAACGAAAGCGCCGAAGCTCGTTCAGAGAGACATTTTCGAGCGGAGCTGTTCGTGAACACGTGTCAGCCAAGACAGCCAAGTCTTGTGTCCACCAAAAAGAGCTGTGAACTTTGAAATGGCCTAAACTCCAAGAGTTTCAACTGAAGCCTGGTTCATAATAACAGCAGATATTGTTGTTCTAAAATAAGCATTCCTCAGGTAGCGAGCTGCAAAGGATGCTATGGATCTTTAATAAAAAACAACAGCAACCTGCCTTACAAGAAAAACCATGCCTTTCCAAAGGGAAACACTCTCCTCTGATCTGTCATCCAAGTGCAGAGCATCAAGAGCACGCTCTCTTCACATCGCCTCTTCTTCGGAGCCTCTCACCAAGTGTAGCCTCGGAGGGGAGGGGGGGACTGCAGATCTCACTATTCTGAATGTGAGAGTGTTTCCTGAGGAAACGCACAGACTCCACTGCCTCTTCGTCGTGACCCGCCGTATGTGTTCACTTTCTATCACAGCAAAATGCCGGATGTTAGGAGCCTGGAGCAGTGGACATACTTTGTAATCTAATAAGGTTTTGGTTTAGCATTTATATGAAGTATCTCATTATCTAAACGCAAGTCAACCAATGCAACAGCCCTGCAACAACTCCCACCTCCATGGACGTGATATTGATCAGTTTGGGACCGGCTGTGGTGAGGACTGGGGGTAACAGAGGGGCATCGCAATGTGACCAGTGTGCACGTCGCACCACCGGCCCACTGGACTCTCAGCAGCTCGGGACACAGGCAGGCACCGAAGAGATATTATTCAAATTTCTGTGAAATGCAGAGGCCATACTTTTCATCCAGTCGCCTCACTGGGGACGACTGCGGCCTGGTGCCGCCCAGGGACGGGTCCCCGCTGTGACCAGCCTGAGCTCCGTCGTCCCTCGCTGTGTGACGGGCGTGTTGTGGGGAAGCTACCTCAGCTAGCAGCCACGGCACTTGTGTTGGCTAACACCGAGGCTGGTGCTCGTGCGGGGCGGTCACACTGCCGGGAGAGGCTGTTGTTCTCAAAGCCAACACCGTCATGGTGATGTGTGTAATGTGTGTAACAGTTGACGGCTCCGAGTGACAGGTGTTCGGCCGCCCGGGCTAACGCACACGGAGGCAGGGGGGGGGACAGAGAGGCCAACCCCGGCTAAGCTAGCCGTGTCACTGCGGCGGCAGCGGGAGAACACACCTCCACGGGCACCGTCGACTCCTCGGCTAATCTACTCGCGGACGCAGCCTCGACCCGACCGGTCGGTCGCTACCGGGGAGCACTCCGCCGCGCTCGGCGCGCTGCTAGCGGCCGCTGACGTCGCAGCCTTCCGCCGGGGAGCTGGTTCCTCACCTTTCCTCTTGAAAAACGACATGACGGGCTCCACACTCCGGACGCTTCCTCGGCTCACTGACACCGTCCCGTGCGCTCGCGGCTCCCTTCATTCAAGTGCATCGGTTCCTCACACTCCCGCGGGCGGAAACGGGTTGTCGTCGCGGCGCCGCTGTCAAATCACAATTTCCCACAAAATCCGAGCCCAGCTCAATGAGCTCAACGGCCATATTGTCAATAAACGTCTTACTTCCGGGCTGGTGCGGCAGCAGCATTGTGGGAAACGGTGCTCTACCCGCTCTGGTCAGAAGAGGGCGCTGTCTCCGAAGGGATTGTTTTTTTAATCCATCAGAACATTTTTTCCGTATATTAAAAAGATTGAAATTTCACATTTTATCATAATACAATGTGGTTTCTACAGCCTAAAACAATCACTCTATTCAATACAGTCATCATATTGGTTTATATGGAATGGTATATATAGATAATAATAATAATAATAATAATAATAATAATAATAATACATTATAGCTATAGAGCACTTTTCATTACCAAAATCAATCTCAAAGTGCTACAGAGTAAAACAAGAGAAAAATAAAAATAGAAAACGGCTTAAAAAAACATTAGTAAAAGCAGAAGTACAACATTTAAGCCAATGCTTATTTAAAAAGAAAGGTTTTTAGGCCCTTCTTAAAAGAGATAATGAGGATTTCTATACTTAATATACTAATTAAAAGATTATATTTTCATCACATTTAATTCATATTGTTGGTTGTGTTGTTTCAAGTGTATGATCATTTTGAAGGAGATACATAGTCTGTGGTACCGTTGAACTGCACTACGTTGTTTTGACAACTGTTCCAATTTATTTTGTCCACTTCATTCAAATCAATGATCAATGCTAAATAACAAAACAGATCTCTGTGTAATGCAACAGCACCCTGCCCAGAGTAACAACACAGTTGAAGCAACACCTCCTGAACAGTTTCAACATATGCTGAAAGTTATAATTTCTTGAATGAAGGGTTCATTGCAGGATACTTGTGTCAGACTGTATTTGTTTTTGTTAGGTGTGTCCAATAAACCAAAGTGTATGACGTGTGAACATGAAATGTAATGAAAGAAAATGTGTTGCTTGAGCTTATATCTTGTGCCTTTTATTTTAACTAAGCATATTTGTAAAACCTAAAGGTCAGAATTGTTTTCAACATTTTTCTGCTATTCAATTATATTTAATATAAATACACCTCAGTTGCGTTCAATTTTGTGATTACTCAACACCAGTTTTCACATTTTTAATAAAAATCATAGTAGGAGAGTAATTTTTTAGAGGATTTGTGCTCCAAGATGGGGTTCATATTGCTTTCACAACAATGTGGACTAAAATCAGAATAATAATCAAAAATGGGTGGGTTAGTACATGGACTATAAATGCAATGATTCAGAAGTCATGTATTGTTCCACCTGTGTAATCTGTAATAAGTTTCCCCTTGACAAAAAACACTAAAATAAAACTATCAAAAATTAACAAGTGCAACCACGTGAGCGACACGAGGACGATCTGGCACACTCCTATAAAGACGTTTAATACAGCAAGTAAGATAAAACAAAATTATGCAAATGGACGACAGCTGTATTTATTTCATGAAATTCTGTGATATTGTTTGTATCAAATGTGGAAGAATCTTGAGAGAGAAATGTGATTCACAGGAGTAATGTTAACTAATCATTTTCATTTTTAAAATGTCAAAGTTATTTGTGGGGTATCAAAATGCATAGAAAATACTATAAATCACAAACTGTTTGATAACTTTTGATTAACAAAAGATGCTATGCTGCAAACAGGATTTATGAATCTCTTCAAGGGTTTCACTCTCGTCCAACTACATGCGTCTCTGTGGGTCTGTCGATGCGGTAGATGAACTCTGCAGGCATGAAGTAGCCCAGGTACTCCACACTGTCAGGTGTGGTGTCTATGTAGTAGTGGCCACCTTCCCCGTGGTGGCTGAAGCAGTGGGTGTGCTCCACACGCAGGTCCAGACCCTGAGCGCAAAGCAAACAACGGAACAGAAACATTCACAAAACAGCAAACATTGCACATGCACTTCGATGCCACAGGGTTTGCTTTTACTCACAGGATCTCTGGAGACGAGCACCGACTGGCAGATGAGTGGAGCGCTGACCTCAAAGTGCTTGAGCCAGTTGTTGACCTCATCGTTGGTGTTGAGGGGGCAGACTGAGAACTCTCTTGGCTATCGTTAAGCCAACACAAGGAAATGAATCAGCACACCTAACTGTCTGCGATCAGAACTGCCTTCTGTGTCACACCCATTATTTACCATGATGTGGATTTTAGCTTTCCCTTTCTGGATGATGAAGGTGCCCCCTAGAGCCAGGCTTTTATCGGGGTAGTGGCCTTCCAAAGTCGTCCTCAAGGCCGTCACGAGACTGTGGCCTCCCGTTCTCTTCTTGGCCCGCACCTCTATGACCTGTGGAGGCAACATGGGTGAAGCGGGTACTGTCGAGTCAGCGTGTACAGTCAGTCACTGTCTTTTTGTCAATGTTTATTCTTTCAAATTTTAGGCGCACTTGTGTGGTAATCGGGCTTCGGTGCACACATAACTCGGTTATTGACTCAGAGATAATAGTTTTTCAGTACATCTATAACCAGGAAGTTCATTATTGGCCAAAAAAACAACGTGACTAATGATGGCCTACACCATCATTCGGCGGCTGTGGCTGAGGTAAATGTGTCCTTGGGCAAGACACGTAACCCTAAAATTGCCTCTGCATGGTGGCTCTTCCGGCAGTGTATGAATGTGTATGAATGTGACAGAAATAGTGCGGTAAATAGCAGCGCTGTAGGAAAGTGTGTGAATGGGTGAATGTGACTTTTGCTGTAAAGCGCTTTGAGTGGTCGATAAGAGTAGAAAAGCGCTATACAAATACAGTCCGTTCACCATTCACTCTCTGAGGCAAAAATCGACAGGCCTTGTTAGGTCAGGTGAGGCTGAGTACCTTTCCGGACTGCCCTTCGCAGGCATACAGATTGCCCAGCAGTCCAAAGCTGCAGTCAGAGAATTTGTCGCTGTACTTCTCTTGCAGACACTGTCCATCGGTCGGATTGATGGAGGAGAAGTAACTGCTGTTCACCGCGGGCCTCCCCTCTGCTTCTGTGAGAACCACGGGCATCAGCTGTGGACGAGACAGGATTTAAAGTTTACAATGACAACCATGACGCCTCACTACAGGTTAACCCACTGATTTATTGAACAACAACATTTCTCGCTCATGGCAGCACGAAATACAAATTATTAGTGGCGAAGCCGGTGAATTAAACCTCAGCATTCATCCCAACGATCCTGGAGGGAACAGCTGCCGCACCGAGGATGAACGCTCCAGGCAGCTCCAACTCTTTAGAAATAGTGTTCATGTTGTATTCCTGTGATGAGGAAGGGGAGGAGGAGGAAGGAAACCAATACAAGGGTTCTGATTACTACAGCAAATTTCATATCATCACCACACAGTGTGTGCACACACTCTGAACTGTGTGTGTGGCGGGCAAACGCCTACCTTGTGCTTTTGGACCAAGGGAACCAGGTACGGCACACCGCCAACATCAGTGATGCGAGGACTTCCACACAAGCCTTCGGCATGTGCACGGAGGTGACATCAAGAGAAGGACATGACACGATGACACACGTGTGTGTAGGCCTCCAATGTTACACAGTACAATATTGCTTACTACGTCATAGTTTGCATCCACAATCTGCAGAGTGAATTCTAAACTACTTCTGGATTGCAACATCAGTCATCAAGTGTCTAACTGTGCAGCCTGTGGAATGTGAATGAAGTGTGTTCTCACCTTTGACAGGGAAGTGGAATGGTCCTTTGGTGAGATCTGGACACTCCACAACACTCACCTCAACTTCTGCGAAGTTGCCCTCCAGTCCTGCTTGCAACACTGTAACCAGCACAAAAACAACAACAACACATGACCCCGTCTTCATGAACGTCCTGTTCTATAACCTTTGCATTGGATCGGAGCTGGAGTCCTCACCACCACGCAGCTCCTCCAGGCCCGGGGCGTGCAGCTGCACCCTCTGGGTTTTGCCCACATCAGCCATAACTGCACTTGTTGGTGAATGTGCCCGCAGACTGTTCGCACTGCAGGAGGGTCGATCTCCGAGAGGCGAGCACAGGGTTAAAGTACAACCAAAGACTTAACACCAGCAAGATGGTTCCTATCTCAGATAGTGTTTCCTCGTCTAAGCGTTCTCATTTGGCTTCCTTTAAATGCAAATGTACACCATTTGTTCATGGGTAATGTTGTCTGCTGACGACTATAAACAACTTTCCTATGTATGTGTTGCGGGCTATATTTATATCCATTTAATATTGTTGTAATATCATGTATTTTATAATTTCCATAGTAGCAATCTATCAGCGCATCTAAATAGATTGAAATGGATCTAGGGCAAATGGATCGAGTATTTGAGGTAAATAAAAAAACGATTTCCGGGGTTATAAAATGAACCCAGGGTCAGTTGACAAACTCATTCTGGAGCTTTCGACACGTGGTCTTCGTCGGCGGATGACGCTGCCTCATCTATATGTTTTTAACTATGCATGCAATTGTGGAACGTTCGTTCATGGCAAAAAAAACTGATAAAAAAACAACTTGGATTTATTGTGGGAGTCGGTGCAGTCGAAAACGGAAGTAGAAACGAGTGAGACGTCTCGTTCCTGTTTGTGATTGGACTTCCCCGCTCTGGTGATTGGTCACATGACGCATGCTGCTCACGTGGGCGACGCGCAATCACTTCCTGGTTGCCTCGGAACCACGTGTGCGAGTGTTTATTATAGATCCATGCATGTGTGCTGTTTATTATAATTTTGTTTCCCTTTTTTGGGGGGCGAAGCCACGCGTCGCTGTACGACATTAGCGAAATGTGTCGTGAATGTCGCCGCGATGCATCTGCAGCAGACATTTGATCGGAGCGATTCCGCGTCTCTTCCGGCAACTTCGTCGTTGGATTCATGCGTATGTCTCTGAGGTCGACTCGGTCACGTCCAACTGCCGAAGAGTTATCGATGAAGTCGTGTTACGTTGACCTGGAAAGCTTACCCCCAGGCCACATGGCCAACATATCGAAGCGTCATCAGTTTGGGGCGGGACAGAGCAGACGGGATGAAGAATGCGATGGACCAGCTGATGCAGCAAGGTAAGGACGCCCCCCTCGCATCGTCACAACAATGAACCAGCTCCTCCTGTGAGAGCAGCCCGAATATGCTCCAGTTTGTCTTTCTGCCTCTCTAGTGATTCAGACGACGGCCTGTTCATCACTCAGAAACCGGTACCCGAGGCCGTTAGGTCAAGAAGGCGGCTTCTGCACACCCCGAGTCCACCGTCGACGTCTCCCAGACAGGAAGAAGATGAAGCGGGCCCCTCGTTTCCCTCCTCCCTAGCAGAATCCAGATCTGTCACAACGAGGAGGATAAAGAATCTGCCAAAGTACAGTTTCTCTTTCGTCACAGAGAAGAGGCCCAGGGCAGCTTGGGTTTCGGCCCGGCAGAACAGAGCCCTTCACGTGAGGACAACCTTGATATGCAGCTGTCGCGCACCTGAAACAAACGTTAACGGTATTTTGTGCTGACGTCTCTCTCTTATTTAATTTTTTCCCCCTAGAATTATGCGATGGGAGGCTTTTTCAAATGTGTCAAAGAGCTGTGGCAGGGCCGTCAGAGAGGAGATGATCCGCAGGCACCTTTACCAACGGTTGACATGGATGGGGAGAACATATCCCCGTTGTCAGAGTAAGTTTATATCTAGGACTAATCACACCTGTTTGAATTCATATGTAAAGTGAAGGTCTTCTAAACCAGCCCAAATCTATCCCACAACCAAACATGAGCTCTTATCCAATCTTATGTTATCTCTTAGAAAATAGATAAACATATCTGCTACAGTAGTTTTCTCGACTAAAACAACATGTCAAAAATGAATCGTCCTAGTAAAAAATAATGAAAAGATTATATGAGTGTTGACTAGGAGCAGAGGTAGAGAACACATCACACCCATTTTAAATTATCTATACAAGAACATGTTTGTATCTTTATCCTTAATTTCTCCTAGCTCTGATCGTACAGTGGGTCTGCATGAACAGGCCTAGCTGCAGAAAAATTTGTAAATTACGTGCGTAAACAAGATGAATGTCATTTGTGCTGGAAAACGCCATAAGGTCAAGGAAAGATGTAAAGGACGGTTCATAGGAGTAAGGAAAAGCCGACAGCGCTGCTCAGAGAATCCGACTCGTCTTTCACGATACTACATCATCATGCGACGGCAGATGTTACTGACGTGCGTCTGCCGAAGATGGGACTACAAAAAAACACAGCAGTGACACGTGACATCAGATGTAAATGCTTCATATGTAACAGTAACTTAAATAATGACTTGCGTCTCTTCTGGGTCATATTCATACTCTCCTACTTCTTGTACTTCTATTTCGGATTGAATAGATTCAGTCGTGCATGGCGCATCACTGCCACAATGAATTGTGGGGCGTCTGCGAAAGTCCAGTGTACCTTATGCTAAAGGAGATAGGAAAGGAAGCATTGAAGCACCTTTCCTAAACATTTAGGGTGTGGTCGAATTGTAAAATTGGCTCAAGAAGTTTCCTGAATCTTGAATTGACCCGGAAGTATTTCCTGAGCAGACATGATAAGAGCTGTTCGGATTCTCAAAATGCAGAGAAAAGGAGCTTCAATGCTTCCTTTCCTATCTCCTTTAGCATAAAGGGACACTGGACCTTCCTATGTGAGATTAAGGAGATATAGACGCCCCACAAGTCATTGCGGCAGCGATATTTAACGTGACACGCCATGCACGGACGTAAACAATTCAATCCGAAGTAGAAGTAGAAGAAGTAGAGGAGTATGAATGTGACCCAGAAGAGACGCACATCATCATGTAAGTTACCGTTACAAATGAATCATTTACATCTGATGTCACACTGTGGTAAAACACTGGAACATGCTGATGGAGCCACTGCGTTTTTTGTAGTTCATCTCCGGAAATTTGTAGTTTCACCACGACAGACACACGTCAATAACATCGGCCCTTTCCGAATTTCTATCAGTCCTCCTTTACGCCATCCATCATTTTTCAGTGTGTATTACCACCGTGTGCCATCAGATGTAAATGATTCATATGTAACGGTTACTTACATGATGATGTGTGTCCCATCTGGGTCATATTTATACTCTCCTACCTGTTCTACTTTGGATTGAATCATTTACGTTTGAGTGTGTCATGTCACGTCAAATATCGCTGCCGCAATAAATTGTGGGCGGTATATATCTCCTTTCCTTTTGAAAAGGAAACTTCCTTAAGCAAATTTGACAATTCGACCTCACCGAAGGTCTTAGTCTCTTTTTTTCTCACAAAGCACTTAGAATTGCCCTAGCCTGAATGAAATGATGCTATCTACACATCTTTAGTTTTGGTTGATTTATTGACTCTCTTGTTTTGTTATAGTGACGAGGACGCGTGGTCAGAAAGTGAGGACATCAAAGTGGTGGTAAGCTTTTTGTTAAAACACAGATATAATGCATCTCAAAGCACCTTTTGATGAGCATGAACTTATTGTGTGTGTGTGTGTGTGTTTGTGTGTCGTCTTACAGGAAAGGACACGTTTTGTTGCAAGGTTAAAACCCAAGTGCTCACAACCTCGGCACAATCCCGACACAGGGGGCATCAGTGGGAAAAGAAAGAGGAGGAGCGCTAGTGAAGGACAAGAAGTGTCACGAATGAAAACACAAAATAAACCTCCGACTATGGCATCCACTGCGTTTCCTCTAGATACAAAGAGCTCTGATAATAATAATCGACATCCTCCCCGTAGAGTTCTGACTGAGAAGGAGACGAGCGATAAACATGTGACAAGTGACGGAAGCATCCTGGTCCACACTGAAACACCAGGGACTAATAGACGTCTAAACAGAGTGAGCAAGATGCTTTTTCAAGGAAACGAAAGGGAGGAAGAGCTTTGTGACGACAGTGATGCTACATATTGTGAGCCAAGTGAGCTTCAGCTGAGTCCATGGGAGCACACAGAGAAGGACAGAGAAGCGTCGCCAAATGTAACGGAGCCACAAACCGATGTTTTCACCACAGACGATCTATCCCAGGCGGAGGACGAACCTGAGAGCCAAAGTCTTCTCCGTAGTCTCCCAGTGTGTGTAACTGACGGTTATAATGAGAGGGTCCGCAATGTAAGCGGGGCAAAGAGGAGAAAAGCAAAAGGAGATTGTGAAAGTGTAGAAGAAAGAGGGGACCAGAGTCATGAGGAACCACAGGGTCTGCCTGCTGCAAGATCTCTCTGTGTGGAGGCAGAAGAGACCCCCCGCCCGACGCAGACAAGTGACGAGCTGGAGCTCAATGAGGAAAATCGGATGGCGAACTTGTCCCAGGGGAGACGGAAAGAGAACACAGAGAAGAAGAGGAAAAAGAACAAGTTGGCAAAAGAAGTTGTCGGACAGGAGGAGGATGGAAACCGGGAATCAGAAGAAAGAGCGGAGAAGGATTCCCTGTTTTTATTGACCGGCAGCGTGGCGAATGGTGGCGAGGAGAAGAAGAGGAAAGTAATTGTTGAGGGTGATGAGCAGTTACCGTCGAGCGTTCTACAGCCTCTGAATGATGATGCCGAGAGATGGAGGAAGAAAGGAAAACTTGTAAATATGGAGGAAACATCGAATATGGCTTTAGATCTCCCTCTGATATCGAAAGAACAATTAGAGGAAACAGGACATCGTTTAGAAAATACAGGATCTTCTCAAGCAACGGAAGATTACGAAAGTGTTCAAGAAAGAGTGGGAGAGAGTCGGGAAGAACCAGGGGGTGTGCCCGCTGCGAGGTCTGTGCATTCAGAGACAGCAGGGGATAATCGAGCAGAGCCTCCGGCGACGCAGGCCAGTGACGAGCTGGAGCTCAACGAAGACAATGGGATGGAGAACTTGACACGCCACGCTATTCTGGCGAGACAGGAGGAGAGACGCATTCGCGATTCCAAACTCACGAAAAAGAGGAGTAAAAAGAACAAGTTGGCAGCAGACGATGTCGGACAGAAGAAGAATGGAAACCGGGAATCTGAAGTGAGAGCGGAGAAGGATTCCCTGCTTTCATTGACCTGCCAAGTGGTGAATGGTGGCGAGGAGAAGAAGAAGAACAAGAAGGAGAATAAGAGGAAAAGAGTTGCTGAGGGTGATGAGTCGAGCGTTTTAGAGCCTTTAAATGATGATGCTGAGACACGGAGGAAAAAAGAAAAGAAGCTCGTAAATATGGAGGAACATGGAGAAGAGGCAACACTGAATATGGCTTCAGATCTACCTCTGATATCAAAAGAACAATTAGAGGAAACGGGACATAGTTTAGAAAATACAGAGAAGAAGAAGAAGAAGAAAAAGAGGAAAAGAATAGTTGAAGGTGACGGGGACATTGAGCTGTTACAGTCGAGCGCCGTTTCAGAACCTCTGATCGATGATGCTGAGACACAGAGGAAAAAGAAGCGACGGAAAAAAGAGAAGAAGCTTGTCAATACGGAGGAACACGGAGAAGAGGACGCGCTGAACGTGGCTTCAGATCCACCTCAGGTGTCAAAAGAACAGGAGATGGGACGTTGTTTAGAAAATACAGAATCTTCTCAAGAAAGATTAGAAGCCAGTTGTGAAAAGAAAAGAAAGAAGCAGAAAAAGAGGAGGCGGCTCTCGGATCCTCGTGATGAAGCTCAAGCTGCGGTAGAAGACGGTGTAGAGCTCAATAATGTAAGCATGGAAGAAAGTACAGAACAGTCAGTGAAAAAGAAGAAGAAGAAGAAGCAGAAGGGGAGGGAAGGCCTCTCGGAGGGGGTAGATGTTTCTTGCACTCCTGACAAAAACACAAAGGCTGATGATGTAGAGAATACCCAGAAAACGAAGGAGGGCCCAGAGTCCGGAGACGCTGCATCTGTGAGAAAAAAGAAGAAGAAGAAGAAGAAGAAGAGTGAAACATTTAGCAGACATGTCTCAGAAGACGCTGTGGCACAAAGTGATGATTCGGGGTCTGTGCGGAAAAGGGAAAGGAGGAGGACCCCTTCCTTCCTCGTTGCTGATGCAGAGGAAAAAGATGCTCAGACGCTGGAGGAAGTGGAACAGAGCTCAACCTTTTCAAAGTCTGCTGTCGTCTCTGCTCTCGCTGGCGCTTTGGAGACTGAATCGGCAGAAATGGCTGGAGGTGTGGAGCCCTCGCATGACGACGGCGTGAGGAAAAAGAAACGGAAGAGAAAGAGGTCAGAGGTGCAGAAAGATCACGAGCGGGATTTGGAGGAAGCGAATGAAACGCGTCGGGGAGCTTTGCCTGAAGCCACTGACGCAGGGGTGAAGAGAAACAAGAAACCCATGAGAAACGGAAGTGACCCGGTGACCGCCGCGGGGAGATCGGAGCGTGCGGACGATGCGGGCCATTGTCAAACGGACGAGGCTGTGGCGTTTAAAAAGAAGAAAAAGAATAAAGTGGCGCCACACCACGCAACACAGGGGAGTCCCCCGACTGACAGCGTCGAGTCCGAAGGAGACGCATCAGTAATCTGCAGCTCAGTTTCACTCTCCAGGAAAGACAAACGGTCGGCCTTTCCTTTGGCTTCGCAGAAAAGTCCTGGCCGCAGGGCTGCAGTGTCCCATGATCAGAGTACGTCTGACAAAGCCAGCGAGGAAACGCGCAACAAGCCTCACCTAGCCTCGCCCCCTTCACAGACACGTGGGATTCCAGTAGTAAACGGTGTGAGTGACAAGAAGAAGAAGAAAAACGAGCACAAACGGACTAAGAGGCAACTTCATAATCCAAGTGAGGACTTTCTCACAGACTCTTAGGATGAACTCTCCACAAACTACACACAAAATGATTGTTGTATCCGTAACATGAAGCCGTCAATGATTTTTAAAATCGACTGAGGCTTTTATTCTGTGGGCCTTTCACAAGGACTTGATGTATTTTTGTTTTGTATCAAAGCGTTCTTCGCGAACGTGGCTCACAACCTTATCGGAGTTGAGAAGATCTCTTGAGAAATATAGCGACAGTGCCACACGCAACCAGAAAGCCCTTTTGCATCATCAAATAAAATCCTCCCAATGGGAATGTTCGGTATGGAATAAAATCCTCAGAGAATCCGTTTTTTTCTAATCTGTTTTGAAATTCAAAACATTGTCGGCTCACCTGCCTGGTGTTGAGCTCATTTTGGTCACACGGTAAAAAGGAGAATAGTTTTTCTTTATCAAGGTCTTTGGTAGAAATGAGACTTATTCTTTGGTTATTCAAAATTAAAATTTGGGGTTTAGTAAAAATCCTCCTGTTATAGGGTATTGTCCCAGTGGGAAATTTGTCTTGGACTTAAGTGTCAGAACAGTAAAAACAACACAATACATCCAAACACAATAAAACACAGCAATAACATAACAACAAAAACATACATCCGTTCAGTTGCACATGCCTGTTTGCATCATCATCATCATACAAAGGGACACATATTACCATACCACTGTGATGTTGTCTCTCAGATCACGGCTGAACTACTGCTCGTTCTGTCTCTTTGCTAAAGAAGGTGTTACTTGTTGGTTCCTGTGCGTCAGGCTTCCTACGGTAATGGAGACTCGTGCGGCAACATGTTCACTAATGCTGAGCAGCCAGGTCAGTCTGCGTGTCCCTGCAAGGTACACTGACCTCGGGTGGGATCACTTTGTGAGGGTAGTGGCTCATACTTCAGCAGGTCAAAAGGTAGATATGCTTCTGTGCAGCATAGGCACTGTTCACTTTTGGAAAATGGCAATTATGTGCATAATTTGGATGGGTCAAGGTTTAAAGTAATCCAATTTATTCTTATGACTAGAATATGTAAATTGAAACCATTAATTGTATCCTGCAGGTGCAGTTGTCTTTTGGATTATTTGTAACTTGGCTGAAAGTCTGTTTTAGCCCTGAACTCCAGCACAATGCAGGATTTATGTAACTGTACTGGAGCTGCAACTGTTCATCGATTAATAATCGACTACTAAATGAATCGCCAACTATTTTGATAATCGGTTCAGGTAGTTTTTTTGAAGAGAAAAAAAAATCCAAATGCTCTGATTTCAGCTTCTTAAATGTGAATATTTTCTGGTTTCTTTGCTCCTTTATGACAGTGAACTGAATATCAATGCGTGGACAAAATAAAACATCACGTTGGGGTCTGGGGTGACGCGATCGACATTTAGTGCCATTTTATGGACCAAACAACTAATCGATTAATCAAGAAAATAATCGACAGATTAATCGATTGTGAAAATAATCTTTACTTGCAGCCCTAAACTGTACATACTAAAAAATTGTATATCATGTAAAAAGATATGCCTTTTCGCAGTTCCCCTTCTTGATGTAATTTACACACCAGAACAACCAGCTTTTTTTTCTTCTTTTTTTTCCTCGAACGTCACAGTTGTATTGTGAAGGTAATAACCAGAAACTGCCTCCCGTCATCACTGGCTTAACGCTGCCCTCTAAATCATATGTGAGATATATATATAGCAACGATATTTTTGTTTATTTTGGAAGACGTCGGCGGAAATGTGTAGTTGATATGTTGTGGTGGTTTGACGGTGTGCGCGCGCGCGCGCGTGCATGTGTGCGCGCTTGTGTGTGTGTGTGTGTGTGTGTGTGTGTGTGTGTGTGTGTGTGTGTGTGTAACAATGGGAGGGAGCTCTGTAACCGGAGTTGCGCCCGTGACTCGAGATGTCGCGCACAACCACAACTCAGCGCATTTTACGCACGGTGGCTGAGCACGGCGAGCCCGCGGGCACGTTACGTCAGCGCGCAGCCACGCCAGGCATTTAAACTGTGAGTCTGCGAGGCTGCCCGCCACTAACTTTTCCCCCCCCGCTGCCGACGCCACCGCGCAACCGTCACCCGCAGTCTGCGCGTCTGTTGTGTTTGAGTTTCGCAGCAGCAGCAGCAGCAGCATCCAGACATGTCGTCCTACAGCAGCAGCGCGCGGTTCGACGAGGCGCGGCGGGTCGCGATCTTCGGCGGCACGCACGGCAACGAGATGTCCGGCGTGACGCTCGTCAACCTCTGGGTGAAGAACGGCTCCGAGATCCAGCGGAAGATGGTCGACACCAAGCCCTTCATCACCAACCCGAGGGCGGTGGAGAAGTGCACCAGATACGTGGACACCGACCTGAACCGAGCCTTCACCCCGGAAAACCTCAGGTAGGACGCGCCGACACCGAGGCTGCTGCTGCTGCTGCTGCTGCCAGTTGTTGTTGTTGTTGTTGTTGTCGTCGTCGTCGTCGTCCCTGGCTGGTGCCACACATGTTGGATGGAAACTTTTGAATGGAACGCGTATGAGGAGATAATTCTGCCACTGTATCGTCGCTGTGCTGCACATTGTGTTTTTGTCTGGATGCTGTTATCGATGCCCATCTTTGTCTTCGTGTCGGTCCGACTTCATCCTCCAGTGGGAGGACATGGGATGACTTCGTGTGTGTGTGTGTGTGTGTGTGTGTTCTGTCAGACAAACGAAGGTTGTGTCGTGTAGGGTCTCAGTTGCTTGGAGAACAAATGGCCAAACAATAGAGGTGGACACGTTTGACAGGCGCTGAGGCAACGGGCATGACATGTACACCGCAGTGTGTGTGTGTGTGTGTGTGTGTCCTAGATATCCCACACGATGAACCGTGTCGTTGACACCAAACTGTTATTGTCGCGGGTAGGACGAGGACCGTGCGAGTGTGTGTTTACCATCAGCCATGTCCCCCCCCCCGGACTCCAGCTGACCAACCAGCGGGAAAAACGTGAGCGGAACGTGACCGAGCTGCAAATCATTTAAGGCGATTTCTTTTCTCTCGTTTTTCTCTTTTCCCTTTCGAGTGCACCATGGTGCGACTGAAAGTCTTACGCAATGAGCACTAACAACAGCGCCTCACACTGTAGTCACATCAATCATGACTTCATCACATTCCCAAGGTTATCATAGTGTGTGTGTGTAAGTATTGTCAGTTACTGTCAATAGGATGCCCCCCTAAATATTAAAGTACCCAACTGTACTGTAACTGTAATTTGCACCACCTTGACCAATTCCATCATTTACTTTTTTTTTTTAAATATATTATAAGATAAACAATAATGAGCCAGTTTTTTGATAGTATATAACTGCCAGTAATAATTCCAATATTGTTATTTTAAAAAACTTTTTGAATGCATGACTTTTGCCTTTAATGGATACTGTAATGAACGGATGTTATGGTTATCGCCTTTTACTTATGTGAATACACATCGCCCCATAGTGTTTTTTTAAAAAGATCTTCTCAACACTCCAGCATCTTACACAAACTGCTTGACGTGTGAGAAGATTAATCCCTCGCCGATCCTTTTCCAAAAACAGCCCACGGTGTCAATTTCTAGACCGGCAGCTCTGCGCCTCCTCACATCTGGTGTCCACGTGTCCCCCCCGGTCGAAGTCAGTACGTTGGAGTTCGTTTCATCAGCTGTGGCTCACACAATGCTCGTGGTGACCGATGTCCAGACGATACCAGATATTTGCTGAAAATGGGGTCTAAAGAGCAGATGTGAGGGGGTGGAGGTGGGTGGGCGAGACAATATACGCAGCAGAGGTGCTATTCTACAGTAGTTTGGAGAATGTCCTAGACTGGTGGCAATGCTTTGAAAGAGCTAGGAGGAAAAAAAGGGGGCAGCTCTCATTCTCTTTTCATAATGTGCAGATTGTCTGTCCAAAAGAGAGACAGAGAGAGAGAGAGAGAGAGAGAGAGAAAAAAAGAACAGGTTTGGTGTGGGAGCAAAACAAAGTTCTCAAAGGTCCCTCAGTGGCACACATGCACGGCCCCTGGAGAAGTGGATTGAATTTCTTCTGAACCCTGCTCACAAAGGGAGGCCACTGTCCCGCTCAGTTAACGGCCTCCGTGATTTTTTTCTACAACAACAAGTTGAACCATATACGCTCACCGCGGTTACTGTGTCAGCTTGTAGGTTGATGATCATAGAGGGCACTTTTTTTTCCAACCACGGACGCCGGTGAGGTGAAAGTGTTACGGGGCCCGTAGGACAAACACGCGTCTTTGTGTAAATCATTAACGTGCTTCGCTGCTTCCACCGTCATTGTTCCTTTAGCTGAATTGTCTGATTGTGTGTGTGTGTTTGTGTGTGTGTGTGTCCGTGTGTGTCCCTCCGCCCTGCAGTGCCCTGGGAGAGGGTGACTTGCCATATGAGGTGCAGAGAGCCCAGGAGATCAACCGGATATTTGGGCCCAAAGGAAGCCCAGAGGCCTACGATGTTATCTTTGACCTCCACAACACGACGTCCAATATGGGCTGCACCCTGATTCTGGAAAGCTCCAAAGACTACTTCAACCTGCAGATGATGAACTACATCAAGGTGACGGCCCTGAGGAGCAACACTGAATGCCCTTTTTTTTTTTTTTTTTACTTTACAGCACAAAAAGCACCGGTGTGCTGCAGGTATTTAGGACAGTCCACCTTGTTACTGGCTGGCCTGCAAGACCCGCTGGCCCTGTGTTAACAGTCAAAATGAATGGTGAAATGTATCCCTAGACATGAGTGAAATATATAATACGTACACTGTGTGTGTGCACTGTGTCAAGAAACGTCAGTCTTAGGCCAACTTCTTAAAACGGGAGAAAGTTCTCTGCGTCTCTAGTTTATAGTCAATAGAGTCAATACTTCACTAACATCCGGTCCCTGGAGAGCTTCGGTTAGGCTGTGTAAACAGTGGAACGATCTGTTAACCTTTACGTGTTCGACAAGCTCGTCTGGACCGTCAACCATCCAAATACTCCGGATGGGCGGCTGTTTTCTGAGATTATCCACGTTTTAGCCGCAAATCGTCCTGATTAACTTTATATAGTTTTATATACAAGCATCAAAGGCATCCAGGGCCTCCTTACGGTTGTACACGTAGTTATTATGTATATTTGACTTGTTTCAAAGACAATAGATATACATTTGGTTTGTAAAATTAGTATAGTTACGTACCATCTTAGCTATTCTCTATCATCGATCGATCCAATATTTTAGAACAAAGGCCAACCGACCAACACCAGGGGGCAAAGGAGGAGCCAAGCGCAACATGCTGTTAGTCACTGTGAACACCGGGACTCATGATAAATGTACAAAGACAAAATGCTGCTCAGAGATACGTGGATGGAAGGTCGACTTCAGCGGGCACCTCCAAGCTTTCAGTGTACATTACCAAGCGTCTGTCGTTAAATGACTCATTGCTCGGCTCTGTGCCCGATAAAAACAAGTGAACTTTGAGTTCTCTCTGACTGACTTTGTAGCAAGTGTCGGTAATCATTTTTCTGTTCGGACACTTTCCCCGGCTCAAACGTCAGTAATGATTAATGGGCTTTTTCATGAAGAGGCAATTTAGGGAAATATCCTTGATGTATTGATGAATTGGTGACGAATTACCACGACAGGAATCTTTGTCATTCAGTGCTAGTTGCCGAACGAGATTTTGTAAACGAAGAGGTTATTTCTGCTGGCAGCTCTGAGAGTCTTCAAACCTGCACCCAGTTCGTGCACATGGTGTCACTGGGTTTGTTTATTATCTGTGTTATATTTGGTCAGAAGAGAGTTGCTGAAAGTTCAATTTTCCATTCTGTCGAGCATAACCTTAAAGCAGTCACACACAGTTTGCTCTGCTGGCTGGTGTGCAGCATGTGACTTATGTTGAGGCATGTTTTTATTAAATTTTTAAAATCTGCAGCTGAGATCTTGTTTTTGTTGGTCTCGTTTTTTTCCAGAAAGCCATCGATCCAGCAAGTTGTCTTGTTCTGCTGAATGAACATCCTCTACTCAAATATTCCACCTCACGCTCTGTGGCCAAGCACCCCGTTGGTGAGTCTCTCAAGTCCTGCCAAATGTCTCGGGGGGGCAATGGGATGGGGGTGAATGAGGGGGGGGGGCAGCTGGGACACAGTTTACAGTTAAAATAAAAAGTGTGACTCTTGCCGATGATAAACTGTACATAAATAATAGTTACGTAGGTTATTCACTGTAATGGATGAATACCAGATAAACAACTTTTCAACTATTAAAAAAAAATCGATAAATAGCTTCTTTTTGCAGCGTATAGATTATGTATCCATAGTTTTTCATCTAGTTGTTTTGCTTCTTTTACTGATCCTTTTGTGGTCACTTTTGCATATGTTTGTACTTGTTTGACAGATTTTCAAGAAATTTTTAACAGCATGTGTTAACGCAGCCGCAGTGATGTGTTTTAAAACTAAAACGTAGTTTAGTGTGGATGTCGCCACAGGGGGCCTTGCCACCCCTGGCCACCCCTTTGGCTTACATCTGGACAAAGGACATCCGACTCAAATCTCTCCTCAAGGCATCCATCCAGTTGGTAGAATGCTGTTTCACGAGTGTAAATATCGTCTTGTGTGATTGGTTCATTGCAGGTCTGGAAGTGGGCCCTCAGCCGCAAGGTGTATTGAGGAGTAACATCTTCGAGGCGATGAGGGTAATACTGAAACACGCCCTGGACTTCATCGAACTGTTCAACGAAGGTAGGACAGGCATAACAAAGCAGCTTAAAGTCTAAAGCTGTAACACGTACAGTATATGGCATATTCAACAACAGGCTGTTGTCCCAAGGTTTTAAAGGGGTAATGCCAAAGCGGTTTAAACTGAAGAATGCGTGGAGCAAGGTGACGGCTCGACCCATTGTTCTCGACGTTTGCATGAAATGTCTAAGTATGTCTCTCCAGAAATTTGACTTGGGGATGACGAATCTTTTGAGTCATCATGTTGTAATGTCATGCATAAATAAGTCAGTCTTGGTCGCTGGTCAGCGTCATCCTGACAACAACAAAAAACGGGTGCTCGTCTGATTCATCCAGATGCACGTGCACTCGGGGTCTCGGCCCGCCGCGCCTCGCTCTGCCCCTTCTCCTCCCTCGGGCCGGGAACCGTGTTTTTGCAATGTTTAGGCGCGCCGCAGCGTTCCCTTCCTCTTTTTTACGTAAACAGGCAGCGTGTGCCAAGTGTGAGTCTGTTGGTTTCCCCCCGACTGGCCTGCCGCTGAATGGCCTGCTTGTTGGGAGTTGGTCGGCTTCCATGTCGTTAGAGTCTGGCTGCCAGTGCTGTTGTAATCTTCCGTCGTGGGGCCACACTGGTGCCGGTGAATGCTTTGGCACGCGGCCACGAATCGGGTGCTCCTGCCTTTCTGAAGCCGAGCAGCATGAAGAAACAACTAATTTAGCCAGAACAGAAATAGATGTTAGAGTTGAAAGAGACTTTCCCTCCCGAAGAATAACCGTCGTACTGATTCAGTGGGAAAACTGTGTTCTTTTTTTATTCTATGAGGCTCCTTCCATGTCGGTACAGCTCAGTGCAAGTACAAGTACAAGCTGATCTGAGCGTCTACTCACTAAATGTCCGAGCTCTGCCAAAGCCCCGCTGCACTTCCTGTCACGTTCCGGAGACTCACTTTGGCAGCATCCAGCTTCTTGTTCTGCAAGCTTTACTAAACGTACAAATATTTAACTTTATGTACGTTTAAACAAATCGTATTAGATGTATTAGTTTAGTCGTACCAGTCTCAAGAAAGTTACAGCTGAGTAGATCGGACACAAGTATGAACATTATTTGAGGTAAGAAGAGTCACACACTGCCTCTTAAATGATTAGAATAATATAGATTTTTTAAATATTTGACATTACTTCCTCATGAAAATCAGAATCAGTGTATTTCCTGTATAATTCCACTAGTCTTAAAATAAGGCAAAACTTCACTAGTTTCTTTCCACTGTTTTTTTTTAGCTTTGCCAGTTTTTTCAGTCTCATGACATAATGGTGCCAAATAAAAGATCATTTATTCTTTGCTTTATTTGATCCAATTCAGTTGTTTATTTTGACTGAGGTGTTTTTTTCCTCAATTCAGAACTTAAAGTGCTCAGTTTTGTGCTATTTACAGTATTTAATGCTGAACTGTTCATAAAACTATTCATATTGTTATTATTTTAGAGACAAATCCTTTAATGCTACATACACTATTGTCTTTGAATCTGCTTTCTGTTTTTTCCCCCACTGTGTCTGTTCTTGTTGTAGCACTAAAGGACATCCTTTCTGTACTGAGCACTGCATGTGGAGAGAATGACAATAAATTCTACCTTGAACATTGGACCTTGAACTGACGTCTTCAACGTGCATGGCAGAGATTTGCATAATCACAATTTGCTGATTAACGCTCCTTCAGTACCGTTACTCCAGTGGAGCAGCGGGTGCAGTTGGAGATATTTATGACACGTCAGGGCTTTGCTCATAACAGGCAAACAAATAATGAATAAATAAATTAATGTCACACTTTTTTTTTTTTAAACATTGTTCTGTTACACCCACGAAAGCCTATATGAATACGACCATTTACTTACTCATCCTTTGTTCCTTTGCCTATTGACATTCATTCTAAGGGCATCATCTTTCATGTGGTTTTACTTGATGCTTTTCAGTTTCTTACAGCTCTGTGTCAAATGACCGTTTGGAACTAATAAATGTGTCTCTGATACTGCAATGATCTCAACCATCAATATATACACTTCAAATTCCCACACATTCACAGAATGTATCTCTCTCCTCGTAGACTTAAGTGTTTATATGAATTTTGTACTTGTATAAAACGGCTAATTGTGTCAACATGGTCTGGCATGGGCCAGCGGTGTACTTTTAATGCAGGTCTAATGCCTCCTCTGTTTACTCAGAGGTTGTGGTTTTGAGTATTGCATTTTGATTGAATATGTATTTGTGTTCTTCGTTTATGTTTTTTCCCCCTCTTATTATTGGGAAAACAATTGTTTTACTATGTTCTGTTTGTTTTGTAGGTGTGGAGTTCCCGACCTGCACAGTGGAGGTTTTCCGGGTCTTGGAAAGGATTGACTACCCCAGAGATGCCAACGGAAACATCATTGCCATGGTGCACCCCAATCTGCAGGTAAAAACTAGAATGGTCTGATTCATGCCGGCCTTCTTTCTGTCACCCACTTGCCTGAGCTGCTGAGCCACATATTTAGTCGATGTGAGACCGTGTTTACATTTTTTTTTGTCACCCCCCCTGTGGTCATTGCTTGCTGTTGTTTCAGGACGGGGACTGGGAGCCGCTGAACCCCGGTGACCCGATGTTCCTAACGTTTGACGGGAAGACCCTCCACTACCAAGGCTCCGGCACCATCTATCCCACTTTCATAAACGAGGCGGCCTATTATGAAAAACAGCAGGCGTTCGTAACGACCAGGCGAGAAACCTTGGTGGCGAGCGCCATCAGAAAAGCATGAGGGCCGCCCCGCGAGGCTAACGGTGATCATGAATACACGTTAGCTACAGTAACGACCTGTGTGTAGATTTTTGCACTTTGTTCTGTTAGAAATTGACAGACTCTCCTCACATAATGACTAGATGCCATCTTTTTACGCACTGATTAATTTTTTTTTTATGCATCTACCATCAGAAAATCGATTAACTATGCAAAGAATACCTGTGGAAGCTTTGCAACGAGTCACTGTGAACGTCTCTGATCTGACGATTGGTGTATTGTTGTGGTTATTGACACGGTTCTTAATTGAGACTATATTTACATTACATCAACTAAGTTCTTTTTTTAAATAATATTAAAGGCCAGGTCTAATCACTGATGGATTATGAATCTTTTCACGATACTTTAAGTTTCCTACTACTGCTCAGGAAAGCTGCTGAGGATCATAACCTGCAACCTTTGACCCTAAACTGTAGTTGTTTGTCTTGTCTTCTGAGAATATATTTGTAACAACTTTAGCAGGGTGTCTGTGGCCTTTGATACTACCTACCTGTGACTCCAGTGGTTGCATCCGTGGTGCTGTCCTATCGTTGCCTTAATGGAGATTTTCCGAGAAAAATTGCACAACAAATTTGGAGTGGAAATTTGTACATTATATGTGTTGGATAACGAGATATTATTTTGATAAGAAAACGGTATGTGTCCTGTTCCTCCGTTAAAATGGGATGCAGTTTTAAAGGGGTGTTTTATAGTAATATATTTGTGCGTCATTTGATATGCTTGTACTGTACATTGGTTTTAAGTGATGTATCAGAAAAGTTGTTGAATATGTACTTTCTAATGTTTTTACGTCTTTGTTGTGTCCAAGTTGTATCGCTGTGGTCTTACAGTAATTCGTTTTCATTCAGCAATATATTTTGGTAGCACCATTTATATGATTAGTCAATCTCACTGTCCTTTAAGAAAATCCTGTGAAAATGATCCGATTAATAAATATAGTACTGTGCTACACTGCTCCATTTCATTGTGTGCGGGTGGATTGGTGCTGTGGGTCCTCAGGCTTGTTTTGACCATGTAGGGTAGCACCAGCGGCCACGAGAGGGCGCCACACAACCACTGATGAACACTAGTTGTGACTCAGCCTGCTGCAGCATGCAGTACAGTACACTGGAGAGGCCGGTTACAAACGATTAGATCTGTTTGCTCATTAATCTGTCACTGCTGCACTGCATGCCAGTGCACTGGCATTGTGCAACCATTCAAAGAATTTACGCTCTGTTCAAAGGCCTAAGTCCCCTGTGTCTGGCAAACAGTCTTACTTGTATATTATTAATATTATTATTAACCGTTATTTGATTCTGAGTGCAATTGAGGGCAAGCCCTCATTTTCAATGCAGCAGAGATTACACAAAGATAAAACACAATAAAATATTGAATTACAAAACAACAAGAATGGAAAGAGTGCAGAATAGTAAATGTTTGGAATATAAAGGACATAAATTACTAAATAAAGTAACATAAAATCAAGGAAATGCATTAAATAAGCCCTGGACATGATTCAAAGTGATAATAAGGACATATCAGTCACTATATACATGTACATAACCCTTTATTTCATATATTTGGGGGGATGTCCTCATTGAAACTCATCATGGGGCCACCAGGGAGGATGAGAGGCCATGATCTAAATTAAAAGGCACAATCTGGACATCTGTGCAGTTTTTATAGTTACATATTAATTTGCATGTGGACAATCCCAACCAAACCATATTCAAATTTGTTTATTGTTTTTTTAGCAAAGCTCTCTGTCTTCTTTTGCACAAAACGCACTACAGACATAGTGCATGGTGTGTGTGTGTGTGTGTGTGTGTGTGTGTGTATGTGTGTGTGTGTGTGTGTGCGTGTGTGCACGCCGTTACTGATATGCTGAGGATGATACACTACATACAGTATGTTGCAGTGTGGTGTTTATAGAAGAAACAAAGATATGTGTTTATGACGATGACGAATCCAGTTTCACAGTGTAAATGCTGCAGTCGCAGCACACCTGGAGATTTTAATTCACCTCTTTCATCCCGTCACTGTTTGCCTGGCTGACACAACTGGTTGTTGGAGCAACAAATTCCATTAGCCGACTAAACTGGAGATCCAGGACATCTGGGAGTGAAGGAAGCTGAGAGATGTGGCAAAACGTTTAAGATTATGTGTTCAAGTGTGATGTATGAGATGTCACAAAAACAGATGACACATTCAGCAGAAGACTGTATATACTTTTACAGGTGGTTAATTTGCCTTATTTTGCACCTTTGGTCAATGCAGGACATGTTGGCATGTTTGGATCAAAGCAGTGGCAACGTTTGATGAATTTAAGCACTTTGGGGGGTGAAACGTAAAGAAACACTGTGTGCAATTTCCCAAGTCATGTCACTTTCTTTGCACTGACGACAGCACTGAGCTAAAAGCCATCAAAACCTGATTTGATCTTTCATATCAGTCATGCGTGAGCGGCTTCGGCTTGACTCACCTGAGACGGTCACTCTTCTGCATTCCAACGAGCCGACTGTAATGAACATTTGTATGTGTCCATACGATTCCTTCTATTTCATGTGGGGCTTGTGAGGAGTAATTCAGTTTCATGACTACAGGCTGACCATGACCCCTCTCATCTTTTCATCACAGTAAACCAATCAGGGCTCTCAGACCTGCAGCGAGTCCTGATCAATGTTTCCTTCTGGCTACTGAAAGCTTTTAGGATCTGGGCAGGGATCCAAACAGGCACGTGGAGATACCGAGAGTCCATCTCTGCCTCCGCCCTCTCATCTCTGTCTATAGTGTGAGAACTTTCTCTCTTGCATCATCACCCTGTGTTACTGGAAGGCTACTGCTTGGCTGCTTACCAGGTTTTCATCTGGACTCAGCTGCATGGATCCTGCTGAGATTAGTGTGATCAGGATTTATCCTTTGTGCAAAAGACTTTGTGATGTTTATTAAAAGGAAAATCTAAAGCTTTCAATGTCAGGTGTAACTTCCCACTGCTGAACATAAACATATTGAACTAGTTGGCATAAAAGTAAGAATTATTCTTGCGTGCACTGAGGTGTGCATGCATGTTTGCAGTGACAGCACAGTGTTTCCTCATACACAGGCACATACACACGTGGACTCTTTCCTTGCCCTAATATCAAACCATTTTATTGTAATCAAGCAAAAGCTGATTACTGGGGACACACTATGCCATCCAGGTGTGTAATATACAGAGTTTGGCAGTTGACAGCGAACACCTCTGGACGGTTTGGACCTTGCAAATGACGCGTTCATGTGCAACACATCCACACAGACAAGGTAACCCTGGTGGTTTTGATTGTGATTGACTGTCATCGACTGCTTCCACTTCACTAGTGCTTGTTGCATTCAGGTGCTATCGGAGTTTTTTGTATTTAGCGTTAGAGGGACACATCCTATCGTACTCGAGATAAAAGCAGTATGGACAAGTGACGGTGAACATAACATATTTATACCATGATCAAACGCTATTATTGAGGCTGTGCATTGCCGTGATTTGAACAAAAAGTGACGGGGAACATATAATTGTAATACTATGATCAAACGCTATTATCTAGGCTGTGCATTTCTGTGATTTGAGCAAAATCATTGTGTTTTCATGTTTACTTATTAATAATTCCGTGGCGTCATTTGCTTCTTATTTATTTATAATACCAATAACAAATGTGACATGCAGGACACTTTGCCACCCTGGTAATACGTTTGATCTGTCATCGGTAATCTGTGGTTGACTTGAAATGTTAGTTTAAAAAAAAAGTTTAATCACTCCGTGACATAGCTAAAATGAAAAAAAGGAAATAAAGATAAAGATCAAATTCATTCATAAATTACTCTCTGCTAATTAACTATTTCCTCTTAATCTAACTTAATCCAGCTTCTTTAAACATGGTCTCTATATCTTTAACTCTTAGTCTTAACATGTCTGAGATCTCCTGTATCATAATTTTTCATTTCTTGTTTCCAGACTTTTATATTTTTTGCCATTTCCTAGTTATTTCAGATTCTCAGTATTTTGTTCTGATGCTGACCCGTTTCCTGTCTTGGCCATGATGGTATTTTGCCAAGAATCATTTTTACAGGATTTATTGTTTTTTTTTTCCCATTTTGGAAATACTGGGACAACACATTCGCAATGATTGAATACCAAAAGATTTATTAATCAATTTGGCAAATGCAAAAGCTAAAGTAAAGCTACTTGGGAATACTGTTGTTTTTTCTCCAGCCAAATCCCAGCGCACTTGCAATAAAAACTGGGCGATGATGTGCGCTGCATTTGTCCGAGCGGCACGCGAAGGCAGCACGTCTCGATACAGGAAGTCTCGAAAACTTTTCAAACTTGTCCTCCGCATCACACGCATGACGCTCCGCGCGCACGTACGCCTGTCATTCGTGTGCGTGGGAGGCTGAAGATGACCACGGAGTGAGGGGGGAAGTTTTAACTCGGCAGCCGTTTGTCTCCTCGGGGAAACAGCGGAAGAGTGTGGAAGGTGGGTTCGTGCGACGGAGCTAACTGTCGGCGAGGACACGGAACATTTCGCTCCAGGCCCTCGCATCACGACACCGCGGCCGAGAGCCCGCTGCGAACGCCGAAAAAATGTGGGAGCAGGAGGAATTCGCCAAACACTGGAAGAATGAATTCCCCGACGGACAAGTGCCTCGGATGGACCTGAACTCCGTGGAGGACATCGAGTCTGAGCTGGAGGCGTCCAAGTCCAACCTGAAGCGGCTCCAGAAGGCGCTGGCGGAGGAGAAATTCAAGGTGATCTACCTGCAGACCACCGTGGCCCGGCAGAGGAGGACCGACACGGAACGCTTCGTGGGCAAGGATGAGAACTGTAACGCCGACACGTTCGTCCTGTCGACCGCGGGGCACGTCAGGAAGCCGCCGCCGCCGCCGCCGCCGCCGCGGCGGGACGACGGGGTCGACGGGGAGAGGAGGACCAAGGCGTCGGACTCCGGGGGCGCGAGGCTCCAGGCTGCGGGCAACACCGCCGGGGTCACCGGCTTCTTCGGGCGCGAGCGGAGCAGGTTCAGCGGCAAGACGGGTAAGCCCGTCCCCATCCCCGTCCCGCCGCAGAAACCCATCTGTCGGAGCGGCCCCGGCCCCCGGCCCAACGACAACGAGCAGGGCAGCGACAGAGAGTACGAGGACGCGGAGCTGAACGACAATTTCGTCCGGAACAACTTGTTGGCGCCGAACCCCGGCGGCAGGGACGGCCAGGGCACGCAGCGGGACGCCCTCCGGCCCCTCCGTCACAGCCGGGACTTTGACTCGGGCGACGACGGCAGGCTGTCCCCGTCCTTCCCGCACATTCCCCGCAGGGCGTCCCGCGGCTCCGGATGCAGCACCCCGGACCGGAGGAGCGATGGGTACCTGAGCTCCGACCACGACGACTCCTCTTCTGCAGGTAATGTCAACACACGTATACTGCTGCTGCCGAGGACGAGAGAAATGGCAACATGAAGACACAATATTAAGGCTTCAACAGATCACACGACACGACACGACGCGACACGACGCGACATGACACGACATGACGCGACATGACGCGACATGACGCGACACAACACGACACGACATGACACCACGACATGACACCATGACATGACATCTAAACATGTGGAAAAGGGGTCTATGATCGAGCTGAGGGGCCTGACATCAGGGAACCTCCATCACAGATGGGATTGTAATTCAAATTTCCTGAATTACAATATGTTTTTATAATTATAATAGGTCAATATTTGGACACCACCTCACGCCACTGTCCTGCAATGCACAGTCAGTCGCTTTGCAAGTGATCCACAATGTTTTGTGATCTATTTATTGCTGCCCTGCTGTTTCTCTCCTCCCCTGACCATAGTCAGCGGACATCATGAAACCAAAGAGACCCAATGCCGAAGTCCGGCTCAGGACCAGACCTGTAAAGTAAAATGCGACCTGCTCTTAAGTGGTCTTAACACCCTTTACCACAAAGTCTGCTGCGATGTAACACGGTTCAGGATGGGGGGGAAACAGGAAAAGTTAAGTCGAAGTGATTTAAACCCACATGTAACACGTTGTATTTTGTTTTTTAATCAGATTTATTAGTGGTTTTCCTCAGACCGGACCCAGTCTCTGAACTTTGCAGGCAGTTCCTTTGACCTCTTGGCCTCTGATGTGCGTTGTCAGCTCAGTTACGAGACCTTTATATTGACAGGTGTCTTTTCAAATCATGTCCAGTCAGCTGAATGTAGCACAGTCTGGAAACATCTCCAACATGATCAAGAGGAACCTGAGCTGAATTCCAGGTGTCATAGCAAAAGGCTTGAACACTTGCCAGTTATTCATCTTAATGATTTAGATAATTGAAAGTCCCAAGACTGTGGCTAACTTACTGCTGCTTTTCCCCTGCAAAGATTCCTGCATCATTAACATGAGAGCCAACATGGAGAGAGCAAAGAAGTCAGTTTCTACAGAAGACTGTGAGAAAATGACATTTTCCTGAGTAGTTGATGGTCTCAATCTCTCACCGTAGCGTGGATACAGCATGTTTGGCAGCTGGTACCGTCCAGTCGGTGCATGGTTGCAGATGTAGGTGGGTGCACAGTGGACCCACCCCCAATCCTACGTCCGGTTTCAAAAACACCAACATGGCACTGGTCATAATGCGAAGCTTGACGCTTCAAAACGACACTTCACAAACCAACGGGTGACATCACGGTGGGTTGCCATCGAAATATCTAGTTGTAACAAGTAGTACGTAAATAGTCTAGTAGTAAATCTGAAGCTTACTGAATTGTTTAGGTAATTCATACAAAAATTGAAATGTATTTTGTTGTGGTTGGACTATATCTTGTCATGGCTGAGAAGAAGAGCAGCGACTGCCTCTGGACAAGAAGTAGTCTGGCACTTTTCCACATAGCTAGGCTTGCTGTCTCCCACTGTTTCTACTCTTTATGCTAAGCTCTGCTAACCTTCTCCAGGCTGTAGCTTCATATTCACCATAAATACAGAATTTTAACCTATTCATTTTAAGGTGTCAGTTAATCAAGAACAAAAATCGAAGGACTGATCGCCACTAATTTTGTTTGTTGCAGTAATTTTGTGAAATCAAATGTTGCTACCCTGGTGCCAATGGAAGCCAGAGCAGTCAGCAGGGAGTCTTGGTCACTTCCTCAAGGAAGTGTTGCAATGTTAGCAGAGACTGTCTTCGGCATGTCATGAGTCAGGAGTCAGTGACTTATTTGAACAATAGAAAAGATTGAGGAAGGCTTTTTTCAGCAGACAAAACTTTTTTTTACTGCCACATCCTTGTGTTCCAGTCTGTTCTGTCATTATGGGTGGATAAGTACTTATTGTTGGCTCGTAGTTTCATTTCTTTGGTGGAATTTAATGATAACAAAGAGGAGTGATTAACTGGATTTTTAATTGGTCTGAAATTTATAAATGTAGTAGTATTGGCACCAGCCCAGTGTCAGTGCAATGAATACCAACACCAAGGCCTTTTACTTCATGTAAAAATGAGGAAACGTAAAGACACACCTTTGTTGAAATGCTGTACTGTATATCACAGAGACACGAACATGTGGGTAACGGCTGTAAATGAATGTCGCTTCCAATATAACAGTTTTGAGCGGCTATGTGATCTCATAACTCTGTGGGTCAGTGAGGATAAACACTTACTTACTGGAAGTCTCTTAGTCTATTCCATCTTTAATGCCCAACAGGATATTGATGTTTTGCTCTGACAGCCGGGAGAAGCAGTGGAAAGACTTGTTAGCAGTGAAAAACAATGGAGGTTGTGTGGCGCTGTGGGAAAACCTGGAGGCATTTTTTTTGGGGGGGGGGGGGCTCTGTCTGCATGCATACACACCAGCAGTGCGCTCATGCCAGGGGTCTTGCTCATGTTGATGCCTCTTGCTTATCATGCGTTTGCCGGGAAGAGGTCATTCATCGGGTCATGTGGGTGTGAGGCCATAGGTCTCGTTCCTCTGTTTGGTTCCTGATTCACCTCTGATTCACAGCACAGTGTTGGGGGGCGAATCCGCTGTTTTTGAAAGACTTGCAAGAAGCTTTGTGTTGTTTATTACATGATTTTGATTCAGCGAAGCTGTGTTTCTGTTTGCATTAGTCGCGGCCAGTCGTGTCAGTACGCAGAAGACTGCAATCAAGAATGATATTGTTGGTTTTGTTGTTTGGTCACTCGCGTAAAGATGATGCAGCAGCTACTTTTCCTCAGAGCTCCTGCGGAAGTTGTAGTGTCAACACCACTTTGGAGATAACGGAGAAGAAAGAAAGAAGTGTGGACACTGAAGCTCCTACTTTGTTTTTCTGGCTCCTAACGTTAATTAGCAGGAGTATTAGCATCATGGCCACGGGCGTAGCACTGGGGGGAGAAAGGGGACAGACCACTCCAAGGGTGGGGGTCCTGGAAAGCCTGGATTTAAAAAGATGTTTTTGTTTGTTATAAGTGTTTTCTAAGGAATTAGTGTCAAATCATAAATTAAAAATTGTCTGAATACATTGGTTGAGAGACTGAACTATGTCTTTAAAAAGATAGTGGAGGTTCTCTGGGGGCCCCCTCATCCCTTATCATCATTTAATCAGCATCATAGCTTGGGGTTCCACAGAGACTGCTTATGTATAGGGCTCAGAATTTGGTGCTACACCCCTGATCATGGTTAACTCAATGCCTGTAGCCTGGCTAACGTCCAAAGCAGAGATCAACAGTAAAAATCCAATCCAATCCAATTTGAACAAATAACCTTCAGTTAAATGTCAGGTAGAATTATTAATTATAGGCTAGTAACTGATCTAGTAGAAATTAGGAAAACTGCATGTCATATTTGAAGCGTCCCAAGTCCCGGAGTTCTCTCCATGGAGTAAATGCCCGTCCAAGCTTCACTCTTGCTTTATCTCTTTTTCGATCACTCTCCTCCTCCACCTGCTTTTGTTCCTCCATCAACAGGATCCCTTTTCTCTTGCAAGATTGAGTTGTTTTTGTCAATTCGGCCGTCTGCCGTTTCCGTCACTGCCGATAGATACCGTGAGAACGTTATTCTCTTCCCTGCTTTGGTCACGCAGTGGGTGACGCAGTTCCTCTGTGCCGTAAATGGTGTCACCCTCAGCTAAAGGACGGTGAGGAAATATTCGCAGATTTTTACAAAACGTGTATGGCTTTAGAATCGCTTACTGCCCCTTTAAAGCTGGATGACTCATGATTTAACTGCTGCTTAAGTACAACAACATAGATGTGATTGTTAACTTCAACTCCATAGGGTCAATCAATTACAAGATGTAAGCTCTCGTCGTTTTTGCCAGCAGGATGGCCCAGCTGAGAGCACGGTTTCATGTTCCTCCCATCTATAACTCATTTCTTTGTTAAGCATCTGGCAGCTCTGAAAATAGCCGGCAAGAATAAAACAACCTGCACAAAAATGAACACAGGTCTCTTCACATTCAAATGTGTTCAACTATGAAATCCTGTATGACTGACTGAAGAGAGGCCTGATGTTAATGATATTAAAAACCTTCTAGGCAACATGTCATGGTGAGTCACCACATGCATATTAAAACTATCTGAGAGATAGTTGGTGGTAACAAGTGTTTTGCTGCCGGCCTATGGAGATGTATCATTTTGGAATTAAAGTCTTTGAAGTGAAGGTCCTGTCAAAACATACATCTAGGGAACCATATCTTTTTGTGTACATGTGGTATTTTTTTAAAAGAATTAAACACAAATGTTTACATGAGAGAAAATGATCAAATCCAACATGACAGTGTCAACACTGAAATGAAAAATGGTTGTGTTCACGATTTTTCCCAAAATTAGACCACCGTTGACCACCTGCTGTTCCCAGGATTGTTCTCATGAGATCAGGAAATGCACATTTATCACAAGAGTCTATGACACGTTTCGAAAGATGAATGACTGCTGTAATGTAAGGAAGTAAATATATACTAATAAATAAATCTGTATCAGCAGACAGGTTCAGCAACAAATGAACCGTTAACCTGCTCAGGATTTCTTGTCGTTGTACATTGGAGACCTAATGTAAGAAAGAATAACATGCCGATTTGACTTCATGGATGATTAGTCATGAGAAAGAAATGGTTCTGTCAACATGTGCTCAAAGAGAGAGAGAGAGAGAGAGAGAGAGAGAGAGAGAAAAAAAAAACGGCGGGAGAAACCAGTTCTTGTCACCCTGCTAGAGAGGGATTTTTTTGGAGCAAGACACATATTTCTCCTTTGGTTTGGCTCCTCTTCCCCCAGAGACACGGGGCTTGTCCAGGCCTGTGCTGAACCGCATGTGCAGCAGGGGAACTGTGAGCCTGTCATACTGTTTCCATCGTAACACCCAGTGGTGTGTCTGTGCTTTTTCTCTGAATCCAGTGAATTATAGTCTTCTGGCACTGAGGCCTGAGCACATACACTGTTTGTATGTACAGTCATACTAGCGGTCAGCTGACAGCTCAGTCATTACACTGTCTTTACAGACAGACCTATGAGAATGGAGGCAAATCTCAATTAAATAGTTATTCTCATGTAATTGGGATTGATTGACTCAGATCATAAACTCTGTGGCAGTTTTACTTTGATTTTTTGCCCCTTTGGAAAGCTTAAATGTTACATTGTGCACCCATGTGATTCTAGTTCATGTTCTTAATAAATTCTATCTCTTATGTCCAAGAAACTAGAAAATAGTTAAATGGGCTTCAGTGGAGTAGTAGTGGAGTAGTAGTACATTGGTCTACTAATACATTTTTCACATTTTTCACATTCTTGGAATGTAAAATCTCTTCAAAGTGAAGGCAGCCAAAGGCTCTGTGGCGTCAAATCCGCAACACTAAAATAGTGTTAGTGGTGTTATTTGTCCCCGTGTTACCTTGGTGACGAAGGTGTCGTCACGGTTGTTCAGGGAGGCAGGCAGGATGTCTGCGACCCGGAGGTGTGGGTTTTTGCAGCATCACTGCTCGCTTGTCATGCAGGAGTTAGATAATTGTTTGTGTGCGGAGGCCTTGACCTTAGTTTCACATCGGAGGTGGGAGATGCAAGGCCAGGACCAGCAGTGAAGAATACACGACTTTGAGAACTGCATCATGCTAGATGCATCTATCTGTGCCTCTGACAGAATGTGCATTTGCAGAAAAAACAAGGTCAGTTACTGCTTCTTAGAATATATACCCTCTACATCCTCTGTTTTCTCAAAATCATTGTGGCTATTTGCCATAGAAAATCTACAGTGATAAACTAAACTTGTCCAGGTGACTTTAACAGACGTGTTTTACTTGTAAGGGGCTTTTTAAAAAATTATAGCAGGATTTCCCTCAGCACAGTTCAGAGTCATACGACCCACTGTGTACTTTCTCTCACCTCACAGAAAGTTCTGTGATGCTGTGTCCTCTTGTAGTCTGCTGACATCAAAAGCCACCGTCTGTGAAACAGTGATGAGTCATTAAAGCGGTTGATGTGCCAGACATCATCGAAAATTTTGAAGATTTTGTCAGATGGGAATATCCTTTCATGCCAGTATTTGGTTTTACTACTCAACTTTGTTCCGTATCCACAGGCAGCTACATGACGAGGGGATGGCCAACAAGTCAGGGAAAGTGGTGACGCCCCGTCTAACAAACCACATCAGAGTCTTCTGCGACGGTTACTCCGTATGAAAATGTCTCACGTAGGCACCGTGAGGTAACGAACACCGCGACTATTCGTAATTATAATCGCAAACTAATCTGTCAGGAAAATCGCAATTATATATTTTCCCCAAATCATTCAGCCCTACGGTGCAGTTAAGTCTGAGCCTGACAACAATATGAACTGAATGCCATTAAAAAAGGGAGCTTTGTTAACTGTAGCTTTGATTTCCCACTATCTTTGTGTTCATGGGACATTGGTACACTGCCCTTTGCACATGTGTTTATCTATTCCAAGAATCAACAAAGGCGTGGACCTCCCAGAGGTTCATGATTAGGGACATAGCTATGCGGGGAAGGTTTTTACAGGGGAAGTCACCAGGTGACTGGAGGTGAGACACACTGTAGCTCCATCCATTAACAGAAGTCGCGGCCACTGTTCCGACCCTCTCGAAACAGCCCCTGAGCTGGAATGCCCCTTCACTAACCCTCTCTTGCCCTGAGTCAACCCATTGTGTAAAAGGCTAGACAAACAAACTGGAGCGCCGTCTCACGTACTGGGTTTCCTACACGTTTTGGCTTGGAGAGAGGATTGCAGAAGAACAGGAAAAGCAAACAAATTTCCTCATGTGAAAGTCTCGTACTTCAAATCAAGTTGAGATGAGCAGCTGCAAGACAAAGGGGCACCTGAGAGTGGTGGTTTTCCTGTCAGTTAACTGATTCATACATTTCAACGAACAACCCCCCCATGTGTCCCACACGTACGACGTTGAATGAACTGACACGGAATACGGAAAAAACAGGTTACATTTAAGATGTCATCATTTCACCACTGCCCTCCCCTGACTTTCAAACTGAGAGTAGAGGAAGAGACTCACTACATCCTGCTCCCTATGTAAGGTTACTTTCCAGCTTCAATTTTTTTAGACCCCTTAGGCCACCACGAGTCTGCCCAAAATGTGTCTTATATGTATTTGTTATATGATTTTTGCTAGTAGTTCACAGCCCCACTCTTCGTAAGGCTCTCTGTTTGACTGTGACCTGCCTGAATTCAAAACAAAGACAAATCATTAATGCTTTAGATATTACATAGATTTATATAATTTATTTAGAAAAAAACTTCCCCTCTGTCTGAAATCACAGAAAAGACCAGGGCTCTTCTGATTGGCTGACATCTATGGTTGCCATGGAGATGTGTGGCAAGAAAATGGTGTGTGTGTTAATCCATTTTTACTATATATGTTTGTGCATGACCACATATCAATTCATCACTCCCTGATGATTTTATTACACCACCTGCATATAGTGTGGAACTATTCTAGGCATACTATACAATAAGTAAAAAAGAGATTATAAAAAAAAAATATTTAATAAATTACCTTATGGAACTAACCAGCTAATGGCTACCATTTGACACTGTGTCTACACTTTGTTGCAAAGTAGTAATCCAATCTCACAACCCCAGCAACTTCTTCTGTATTCTTCAAATACAGTGGCAGATAGTTATATTAAATTTATGTGATAAGGTGGCGTTGACAACATTGCTGTCACATAAAAAAATGACACCATAAATAATATATATATATCCATATATATTTATATTACGTTTCTGTGAGCTGGTAAGGCAAAGGTCAAATTTGTCAGACTATATACCCTATATATATAGCCTATATATATATTTATAGGCTATATATATAGCCTGAATACTTGTAATTATTGCACAGTATATTATCTAATATTTGAGCTTTCCTACGATTTAGTATAAGGAGGCTGGAGTTGACGTTTGAGAAACACTAGCTCCTAATGCTTAGAAAGCTTATTGTAATGAAGAGGAAGCAGGATCAACTACACTTTGGGTCTGATGCTTATTCTTTAATGTATTTACTTGGTACAGTAAGTAGCTCAGAGCATAAAGCACAAGTCCATTAGTGTTGCGGCAATATCAGATGGAAGCAAAGTATTTTCATGGACTGTCGCGCACCGTCAGGCTCAGCTCGGCCTTTTAGATTTTATAAATGTCACAGCAGGAGGTGTTCTCATCACGACCCCCTCCACACAGAAGTGTTCTACCTCCGCACTACAAGACATCCATTTTCCGTCAGCCTTTGTCGAGCTTTCCCTACTGTGTCGTTCTCAAGAAAGCTATTTCTGTTCGTCGGCTGCACATTGGGGAATTGATGAAAAAAATAGGCCTCCGCTGAAGCACGGCGGTGAGATAAAAACACCTGTAATAATAAGTTATTCTCAGTTCTCTGTCACGGTTTGACCTGATCATTATCCTAACGATATCCTCTGCTACGCTCATCACTTTCACTTGCTCTTATTTTACTCAGTGGGAGTAGAAACAAGGTTTACAGATACAGAAGGTTTTCCATGAATTGTATAATAGAAGCCACTCTGTGGTCTATACATATAATGCAGCAAAAAAAATTGTAATATTGTAACAGCATACTCTGTACTAAGACATTCAGGATAGGAACACTTGCTTACTGATCATCCGTCAGTGTCGGAGAGAAAGGAAAGAAGTGTTTGGGTTTCAGGTCGTAGGAGCTCGTGATGTGGGTATCAAGTGTCGTTCTATGTGAGAGGAGCACCGGCTACACGAAGCCTGAAAGTCTGGGTTTAAAAGTGTAACCACACCGTTGTCCTCCAGCTGCAAGTTAAGATGCCGTTGGCTCACACAGCGTTTGGTTTTGAGCCGCGCTAATTGTGCAACTTTCACTGCCCTTGTTTCATTGAATTCGTCCTTCTTGTTTGTATTTTAATATGTAGAGGAGAGCTACAGATGGCGCCGGTGGGTTTTTACGTTTTTGTATTTTTTCCTTGGTGTTCTAGTCATTCGTAGCAGTCACCTGTTGATTCTTACAGCTACACAGTTGTGGTGAGGAGGGTGGTGTCATGTGAAAAAGAGATGTTGATACATAATCCTCTGCCGGGGGGTCGTGGAATCAGAGAATTATGTGGTTAATGCTAAAAAACCATGACGTCGAGGTAGTTTAACTCGCATGTACCACGTGAAAAGATTGTAATAATGTGTCACAACTAGAGCCCGACAGATATATCGACATCGGCCGATATGTTTAGAGCCCTAGCGATATTATCTGCCAACAGATATGAGCCTTTAAATCTCCATTGATATTTACACTTTAGGTAAAATAAATGCTTATTACCTTAATTCAACTTCTATTTATTTGGTTGTATATGTCTTTTTTTTCGATTTATAGTTATTTATGATAAGGTTTATGGTTAAAGTCAAGCCTTTAACATTTCTTTGTCATAAAGGTTCGATAATGACATTTTAGGAATCATTGACAGATTAAAAAATTATATATGTATATATATAAAAATATATACGTATGTATGTATGCATGTATGTATATATGTCGGTTGATGTATCGGTATGGGGAATTTTGTACTCTCTAATATCGATATCGGCCCGAAAAAATCCATATATCGGTCTGGCTCTAGTCACAACTAAACGGGGCTCACTGTGACTGAGGGGGATCCAGAGGGATTGTGGGATACGGAGGAGACCGATACCGCACCCTCATGTGGACATGTACAACAACGGCAGTTTTGCTGCGGGGTATTTGTGCTCCATTTGAATTATTAGGGATTTGTAATAATTTCAATTTTAGCAATAATAATCTGGTGCACCTTTTATTGGAATTGTTCCCCATTACATTTGTGTGTACCTTTGGCACTCCACCAATTTGACACATGAAGTTCAGTTCACTCGGGACGAGGAGTACAGTGCTACTCACCCTGTGACAAAAGCTGTCAAATGTCTTCAGTGGCTCTGGAGGAGCTTTGACAATAACTTTGATGCTGGGAATGCTTTGAATGTTCGACCACCGAAATTGTTCGGCGTAAAATTAAATTTTTGTTTATTCTTAAATATTTATTTTAAGTTATGTTGAGATTTGTTATTAATATGTCTGCTGAAATGTAAAAGAACAGGTGCATCCCTACTTGATACATACAAGACTGAAAGTCAGGACATCTCGGCCTCTGTTACTTTAATTCTGCATTCTCTTCTTTTAGTCTGCTTCTTGTGGAATGATGTACATAAATTTAATGGGTATTGTATTAAAGATTGAAATTACTGACTATGCTTCCTACCAGTAGCTACTGTTAATGATGATCTATGGTTGTTATTATTCTCTTCAAATCTGCTTGTTGAAGTTAATAGGTAGAGAGTCTCTTGCAGAGCTCTTGTTTTTGTGTTGGCAGAAATGAACCACTAGAGTGCAGTAGTTCTTTGTTTAGGTATCATCAGGACCTTCACTGTATTGACTCTACACTTGTCTTTGTAGTTTATAGGGCAGGCAGTTGATGTAATCAGCCAGTGGATTCATGCGCCAATACATTTGCAGACTTGTGTGTGTGTGGGAGGGGCAGGTACCCCTATCTGGTGTCTGTCCAATCACAACATGATTTATATGATTTTCACATTTGACCTCAATAGATCAAAGTAAATTCAGCTGGCATGGGATGAATACTCTCTCTGTTTATGGCTCTTTCTGAGACACACACACACACACACACACACACACACACACACACACACACACACACACACACACACACACACACACACACACACAGATATGTCACAGTGGTCGGTGGGCTACACAGTTAGACACGGCCGATTCACATAAATGGATGGTGAAGGAGTTTGGGTGGAGATCTCGGGCAAATGAGGTGAGAGGGGGTGTCGCCTGCCAGAGCACATGCTGCGAGGCACAGACACAGACATTCATGAATTGTATGACAAAAAGAAAAAGGAGCTTGATGACTTGATGACGCACACTGGCGACTAAAGGGAGAAGGAAGGAGAATTAATTGTTGGATGAATGACTCTCTTGGTGTATTACCCCACACACATTATCACACTTGTTTCTACAGTGATTATGACAAACACAAAAGACTTGAGATGAGAAAAGAAACAGAACCCAAGGGACTTTTCACACCATTTGACTTGAAGAAGAATAAAAATGCAGTCAATAACAACAATAAAAAGTAATGAATGAACAAATAATTAAATAATTAAATAAACACCCAAGATGTTGTCAGGCGTTCTCATTTCACAGGCCAGACATTCATCACTGGTGCACTCAGGGCTTTTTAATAATGCATAGTCACCGCTCGCCCCCCCCCCCCACCGACCGGCAGAACAAAGCAATGTGTTGGAAAAACAGACGGCGAGAGAATATTGCCGTCCATCTCCGAGAAGTGCGTTCACACTTTGGGTTAGGGGGCGAGTTCACAGGTGGAGGACAAATTCAAATACTGTACCGCATTCATGATGCGTCTTTGGAATGGAAAGTTTGAACTTGAATGAGCAATTTGTTGCTATGTGATGAAGAGTCTGTTTCAGGCGCTGCCTGATTGACCCTGGATTTGTGAGACAAACATTGATATCAATCAGAAGTAAAAAAAAAAACAAAAACAGATAGATCACCGGCGCCCCATGTGTGGAGGATTGAGTTCTCCTGCAGCGGCCTGGGTTAGACTCCGACCCCGGCCCTTTGCTGCGCGTCTTCCCCCCACTCTCTCCCCCCTTCATACTGAATACTGTCCTATCATTAAAGGCTTAAAAATGCCCCAAAAATATCTTTAAAAAAATAGATAAATAGGCAGATGGTGAGACATATTTATATATAAAATGTATTTTTAAATGTTTAACATAATACACATAAATCGTCTTGATACATACAAATGGAGACACTGTTTCTAAATGAACTAAAACCTAATTTGGCATTGCGGTACTGCAGTTTCTTGTGTCTTGGTGTATGTAACCTAAAATAAACACTGATACACTAATGACAACAACGGCGGATGTTGAATTTTTTCTTTCTTTCTTTCTGATGATGACCACCCCCATTCTCTCTCTTTGTCAGGAATGATTTCAGTTGGCTTAAATAATTTGTATATTTGTGTGTGATTGTGTTTTCACTCCAGCGCTTCATTAGTCACTCGTATGGAAACAGAGCCGTCTACTTCCTGTGTGTGTGTGTAGCCCCTCTTACTTGCACTCACTCTCATGTAGAAAAACACACACACACACACATACAGACAAATACACACTCAAACCAGCAGCGCTGTACATTTTGAAGTATGGGGGGGTGGGCCGTGCGGGTTAGGGTTGTAAGAGGGGGCAGAGCAGCTTTTTAACATTACCAGTGTGTTCTGTGTTCTCGTCTATCAGTTGGTGTTGGCAAGCCATGGGGGACAGAGGAGGAGGGGAGGGGGGGGCAGACTGGCACACACACACACACACACACACACACACACACACACACACACACACACGCACACACACACACACACACACACACACACACACACACACACACTTCCCCTGAGAGGAGGTGGTGTGGTGAGTGGAAAATGAATTCCATCAACAGACCACCCCCTGCAATTACCCACCAGGCCTTGTGGTTGGACTCCAAATGTAGGGGAGGTTGGTGGAGTAAGGTGGGGCAGGGGTATCCGGGTAGAACAGAGAGGAGGATGCAGGGGTGGGAGAGGGGTGGCAGTTTGATTGACTGGTGGATGGTATGCTGCCTAATTGCGCACACACACACACACACACACACACACACACACACACACACACACACACACACACTGCTTTGCTCTCTTGTTGCCGCCCAGTCTCCGCATTAACTATATCACAGGAAATTTTTAACCTATTGAAATTCATCTGATCAGATTGATATATTCTGTCAGTGATTGATTGTGTGTCATAGTGTTTTTCCATGCAGCCTTCTCTGCTGCGCTGAAGACTAATGTACCAACATCTGTTTTTATCTGTTGCTATTAGCGACAAGATCCGTCATATTTTTTTATCCATTTTTGGTTTTGACCCCCCTCAAGTTGAAGCAGATGTTTTAATTTGAATGAATAAAGCGTATTTACGCCGTCAAAGGCCTTGTCATTATCATGATACAGTTTTCACCAGTTACAGTGTTGTGAATAATCTGATTTCCTGTCAGAGTAGGTGGTGCAGAAGACCTCTAACTGAAATTTGACTTTGTGAAGCCTGAACATGCCTTTGAGCATCATGCGATACAATGATCCGGTTGTGGTCGTGACGTGCATGATCAAAGGCAATGATTGATTTTTCCAGTTTGTTCTGTTGTCCATATTTCTTGTTTTACTGACAAATGAGGTGCTGCCTTTTTGTTTTCTGTTTGTCTTCAGTCACGAGTCGCACACGCACACACGCACGTAATTTACAGACTCTACAAGGTGATTTTACATCCCACCTGTTCCGAGTCTTTCCTGGGAGAAAAAAACAATTCCAAAATGGCGACCTTTTACGAAGAATGAAGCATCACTGGTGTGTTGAGCTTTGTGGTTGTTTTCCAAAGAGCCAGACGGCTTCCTACAACATCTGCAACCAGATTGATACTTCACCTACCTAAACCGTGTGTGTGTGTGTGTGTGTGTGTGTGTGTGTGTGTGTGTGTGTGTGTGTGTGTGTGTGTGTGTGTGTGTGTGTGTGTGTGTGTGTGTGTGTGTGTGTGTGTGTGTGTGTGTGTGTGTGTGTGTGTGTGTGTGTGTGTGTGTGTGTGTGTGTGTGTGTGTGTGAGACACACAATACTGTAGAGACACTTAGTAATGGCCCTTTTTCACTACACATTTTTTATTGTGATATTTGATAAATGTAGGTTTGTGGCACCCCGGGACGATTAAAATATTGTAGTGTTGTGTTTTCTTTGTTAGGCTCTGAGAGAGAGAGAGAGAGAGAGAGAGAGACTATTGTCCTATATTTGAAACAAAGGTTGTGTGTGACACTGTACAGTACATTAATGTACTTCTGATGAATTGCCACTCACCGTCCCTTTGTTCCTCTTCTCTTCTTTACCTGCAAGGGTTTCCTCATAAATGAATGTGTGTGTGTGTTCTCGAAACATACATTTTTTGGATATACAAATGGGATTCTTCTCCCTGATAATGACACATTATATTCGGTAATAACCCTGACAAACATGATCTCAAACGGAGGCTTACATTTAACGCCTTGACACACACAGACACAACCTCTGGCAAGAGGAGCCCTCTGGTCGCCCTGTCGTTGGATATGTGTGCGTTTCCTCCAGCTGGCACATGAGAGCTCCGCAGCCAGACAAAGAGCGGCACTCAAGGCCCGGTGCTCTGCCTGCACGGGGGGAGGATGGGTTGTGGTGGTGGGGGGGGGGTCCTCCTGTCAGCCTTTGTGTCCTAATTGAAGTTTTTTTCTGCCTCTCAACCCTCCCATGTTTCCTCCCCCATGCTGGTTAGAGAAGGATGAAGGGGGAGGAGTGGTCCTGACACTGGTTTGAGGAGGGGGGGGGCTTCATATCAGACTTTGTTGCTGCTGGCATGATGTTCATCTCTGATTGCCCTCTGCAGCACATGCATTTATAAACACATCCAGGTCTGATGAAAAGGAAGGCGTGTGCGTGTGCGCGTGTGCGCGTGTGCGCGTGTGCGCGTGCGTGTGCGTGTGGGAACCAGATGCAACAAGAGAATGATAGCGTGCTAAATGAGCTAATGTGCCCATTACAACTTGATGGAGTGATCATTTGAGAATCAATAAGGCAGATGGGGAAAATCTTAATTGCATAATGACAAGATGCTGATGAAGTTGCACTGGAATGTCATTTCTGTGCTGTTGGGTATGTCGGGGGTTCTGGAAATGTGGTCATATCATGGTTTTGATACAGATATGCCCTGAAAGTAAGAAAATTACTTGTAGGGTTTGACAATTTGATAAAATGCTTAATTTAGGACGAGATAAATATATTAATTCAATATTAATCTCACAGTTGTAATTTCAATGTTCATTGTTTTTAGTAAGTCAACCCCCAGACTGGTATATGTGGGGCACATAGTCCTAAACAAGATTTGTTCTTAGCAAAGAAAACACAAAATCCGCCCAATCTCCCCAGTGTGACTTCCAGTTTACCACTTTTAGTCCATCCACTTGTTTGTTTGTCTTTTTTATGTGTGTCTGTGTGGACAGGGGGGCAGAGCAGGTTGCCATGGGAACAGATGATTGTTGTAGCTTAAAACATGACATCTGAACCAGTCAGTGTCTCTTCTTCTCACTCGCAGACTGACGCTGTTCCACACAAAGCAGCTCACTGTTGTGCGTTTCAGTCAAGCGTCACATATCAAAAGTCCTCCGATTCTCCAAAACTGTCATCAGAAGACAACCAAATCAAAGTAAATATGGCTTGCAATCTAACATTTATATGATACTCTGTTGGTTTTGGTTCAGAGCAGCACCCGAAAGGCTTATAAGTACATTTTTCCTTTCCAGCTGGACCAATGTGCCAAACCTGGTGCATTCAGGTCAGTTTTAAAGAATCTTGACTAAAGTTTAAAGTTTTTGTCTCGTATATATTGAATAAACCTTTTTTGAAATTTAAGAACTCATAAACCTATAGATGCAAATTAACTGGAAACTATCTATGGTCTTTTGTAGCATGTGGAAGTTACCTCTCCTCCCTTGCTATTTCTTTCCTTAATTTCTTTCTTTATTAGTTTTAACGATGTGTTTTGCTGCTGTCGGCGTCAGTTGTCTCTTGAAAAAGACAAGAAAGAATTTGAGCTTTAAGAGTCAGACGTTTTTAAGGTCAAGGGAAAAGCAGTTGATTGCGCTCGCTACAAAGTGAACATTTGACACGAGCCCCAGTGGTTCAGTCATTATGCACCGCTTCAGAATTCCTGCCTCCACTCGCAGACAGAGAGACATGTCAGGAGAGAGAGAGAGAGAGAGAGAGAGAGAGAGAGAGAGAGAGAGAGAGAGAGAGAGAGAGAGAGAGAGAGAGAGAGAGAGAGAGAGAGAGAGAGAGAGAGAGAGAGAGAGAGAGAGAGAGAGAGAGAGAGAGAGAGAGAGAGAGAGAGAGAGAGAGAGAGAGAGAGAGAGAGAGAGAGAGAGAGAGAGAGAGAGAGAGAGAGAGAGAGGCTGACGAGCTGTGTGCGCAGAAGCGAGAGAGAGAGTGAGAGAGGTGGTGAGTGAGCGGGCAAGCCAAAGCGTGCTTCTCCCTTCCCCTAGCAACGGTCGGCGGTGGTCGTCTCCAGCCTGTTGTTTTTTTCTCTCTCTCTCTCTCTGTCATACACACACACACACACACACACACCACTCACTCACATACTCCGTCTTTGACTCCCCTTTGCTCGCTCGTCTGCCTGTTGGACCCCGGGGGGTGTCTTTTGACATTTTTCTCCCCCCCCCCAAATGATCCTCTTCGCTGCTTCCTGAGCGAGATGAATGCCTTTTTTGAAGGATACGGGAAAAATTAAAGAAGCAAACCAGACGAGGACGACTTACGAAAAATTAGAGCGAAGCCGAGTGAGCGATACGAGGAGAGAAGGAGAAGGATGGAGCCCCTCAGTGCTCATGGCCTGCCCCGGCTCTCCTGGATCGACACCCTCTACAGCAGTATGTATATTTACTCCTCACATCGCCTCTCATTTATCTCACCGTGCATCTTTACCTCTGGCTTGTTTTACCCAGCAACCCCCCCACCCCCACCCCCATTCTCAAACGCATGGGCTGCCTGTTTGTGTTACAGCCAGGGCGGCGTGCACACAGAGAGCACTTTGCATTTTCTCTGGACTTAACAATTAGAGTGCATCACTGTGGCTGTCCATAACGGGATAGTCATCCCCCCCTCTAACCCGGACTCCTTGTTTGCCTCAGTTCCCCGTTACTGCAAACAACTCTTGTCTGCTGTTGTTTGGCTTCTGCGCCGGGGGAAGCCTGGAGAGAGTGAGTCATGCTCACAACCTGAAGGGAGAACTTTATGTTCCATCCTATCGAGGACATGAGCTGTGTGATGTTGAATTTTTAATTCTGTGTCGTGGACCTCACGCTGCGATGTAAGATACAGTCTGACGTGTCTACTGTACGCTGGGTTGCTGTGACCGTGCTCTCACATCAGGTGTCGGCAGCGCTTTCACATTGCGATGAAAAACAATTCCCCCTGCTTTCCCTCCTGAATGAGCCAGACCTTGATTTCCTTTTTAAACCGTAAAAGCAATATTTTTTTAATCAGGATGATTTGCATCTACAGGATAAGCAATGGGTTTAACGCTGTTTCAAATCTGCTAGTGTGAACCAGTTTGCAGTGAAAAAACCTATCACATCAGACCCAGATGTATGTATGTGTGTGTGTGTGTGTGTGTGTGTGTGTGTGTGTGTGTGTGTGTGTGTGTGTGTGTGTGTGTGTGTGTGTGTGTGTGTGTGTGTGTGTGTGTGTGTGTGTGTGTGTGTGTGTGTGTGTGTGTGTGTGTGTGTGTGTGTGTGTGTGTGTGTGTGTGTGTGTGTGTGTGTGTGTGTGTGTGTGTGTGTGTGTGTGTGTGTGTGTGTGGGGGAAGTTTTTAGCACATGACACAGCCTTTTGGGATTTGCTCTGCTGTGTCACCATGTGTCACTATGCCTTAATGTGCAGCGAGGGAGTGAATAGGCGAGGAAGAGAGAGGTGGTGTGTTTTTTGAATTTTTGGAAACACAGCACAAGCCTGTATTCATGGAATCTGGAGCGCGGCTGTAACCTACACAGGGGTCTTGCTCGTGCAGTCATCTGCCTGTTCAAGTATGAGATTTGGTAAATTGCTGTCTAACATTGATTCACACCATTAATTATTTTGCTGAACAAAGTGTGTGAGAATGAATTGTTGTAAGATAAACCAAAGTGTGTTTGTGATCTGACAATATGCAGGTTATGTGTTCTACAATTGAACTACACATTTTGCAAGGTGGTGATTATCTGATAAGTTTCATGAAAGTGATTTGACTCTTCTGGAAATGATATACCAATTTCTTTCCTTGCAGATAGTTGTATAGGAATATTGATGCCACAATAGTAATTCTCTATCTCAGTTTGACCTTGCGACAGCAGAGACGTACTGAAAGTTTGATCTGTCACCTCTTCAGGCCTGACGGTAAAGATTATAATTCATCATACTCGGTATATTTAATTAGTTCACCTCTACTTTTGACAAATTTAGATTTTTGGTGGTTGACCAGTGTGGGTTTGGATAGTTACAGAGTAGGGTGGCTTATGGTCAATGCCGATTGTTAAAATGTTCATTAATTAATGAAAGACAAAAATACATTGGGTTATGCAGGAGAATTCCGAATGTGACTGGTATTGAAGGTGGAGCGGACAACATTATGTCAGAAACAACATCATTAGCATAACATAAGTGTCATTCAGGATGTGAGCAGTGTCTTTTAGAAAAGACATTTGTAAGAGAGGAGATTTTGGCAAAAGTTTATTGCGGAGTGCAAAGTACAGGGCTTGAAACCAACATTTAAGGATGCCTTCAAAATAATATACTATTCAATTTCTCAGGAGGTAGAGCACGCTGTTGACTATCAAGAAGGTCGCTTCTTATTGATCCCTGCCTCCTCCAGTACGCATGCCGATGTGTCCTCAGGCAAGACCCTGAACCCCAAATTGCACTTGTCGGCGGTGCCGCAGTCTTTTAATAGAGTCTGGTTTTCTTTGTCTGAGAGCATCACAAGATTTTGCAGTATTGGCCTTATCACCAAAGACCTTCACTTACTAGGATTTATGAATGCATCAAAAACATGGATTATGTCAGCCATTGAATTCTCAGCGCATTCATTAGTCCACTTTTCAAAAAAGAAAAATGGATCGGGTCAATGTAACAGTACAATAATGAATTTTGATTGCCGGGGACTCTATACTTAGCCTGTGTGTACTATTTTAATATTTCTATTTTGGTTCTGGCATTAAACAGTGATGGCATTGGCTGCGGACACAAACAGAATACATCATAATGTGGCACCACATTTGGTTTTGAACACATTTTCAAATTCAGCAAGAGGCTGAATGTGTACAATGGGAGCGAGACTATTAACATTACAACGGGCTCAATCCAGGCTTTAAAGGCCACGGTCCTTTTATACGCCTATCATTTCATCTTGCCTCTGCCTTCCCACCATCCTTCGTGCTACACCTACACTTTGGGTTCCTGTGTGTATTTTGTGTCAGTAGATTGGTGTGTCTTTCCTCCACTCAGGGGATTAAAAATGTACTTTTGTGACATTTTCCTTTGCACCACCACACTGAACCCAGAAGACGGCGCATTCATCAGTTCACTTCACTTCAGGCTATAACACACACCTCGCTGTGGAAGGTGACTCATACTTGGCGCTTAACGGTGTGCGACAACGGCCCAGTCCCGCCCTTCCTAAACCATAATGCATCGATGCTACAACTTCCCTGGTCATGTAGTGGAGGCTGTAATAGCACTCTGTCTCTTCAGCCGCAAAGCCTTGTGTTATTGGCTGGATGTAAAGCAGTGACCACACAAAATCCTTAACTTCGCTGAGTAAAGTGGGAGTGAATGCTCAAAGCCACATCCGGTCTCTTCCGCCAAGAGTCTTTCTGTTTAGCGAAGCTGTTAGCATCTCCAGCATGTTTTTATTATCTGTATTAATGAGCTTTTATGCAATTTTGTAGAAATGCAGTACATATTCACGTAATGTGAGATTATCTCTTATAATTGCATTGTACCCTTCTAATTCCTTTCTTCAAATTCCACATGCCTTAATGAGCATATCTTCCTTGTAGCCATATTTTATCCTCATTTGTCAGCTTCACTTTTTTCTTATTCATTTGCCACAATTTTATACCTGTACCTCAATTTTCAATGTATGAGCTCAGTGCTATATATGATTTTCCAAAATGTGCACGTCCTTCAAGGGTTTGATAATGGGTTTTTCATAAATGGGTTTGTGTTTTTAATTTCTACTCACTTTTCACCCGGAAAAGCACTTAAGCTTTAAAAAGTGCTCTATTAATAACATTTATTTTTCTGTCATCATCATTTCTTTTTCCACCGCATCTTCTCAAAGCACTGTTTGTTGAATGAACTTTCAATTTGAAGGTCACAAATACACACTGTAATAATGATTTGACATGTTCAAGTGAAGGTGCAGAGATGTACTATATCATTTTGTTTTCATTCTCCCTTTTGTCTCTCCTCTTGTTGTTCAACATTGTTATCTTGAGTGTATTTCTCTCACATACACATGAAGTTAATCCATTTTGTTATAATCTGCATCAGGAGATATATATCTGTCTCCATCTGTGTTGCATCTTATTGTTTTTTTAGGTCTTTGTTGCTTGACTGGTGTACATTGGAAATTGCCTCATACATTATACATTTATGTCCTTCTCTGATGAGAGTAGTGTTGCCTTGTTGAGTTTGACTCTGATTAGTGTTGACATGTCTGGCCAGCATTGACTGAAATGTCAGATTAGAAAAAGGCTGTTCTCATGCTTCCACATGTGATGAGCCACAAGGCAGCAGTTCTGTCACATTGTACCCACATAACCACCGACATGAGATTCGTCATTACACTTTTTTTATGTAAGAGTTTGCTGTCCAGTGTGAATGTGAAACAAACTGGGCAAGTATTGAACATCAGTTCCAAATACATACTGTGTAATATTAGGGCCATATTATTTCATCAAGCTTGCAATAATCTCATCAGCTTGCTAAATTGCAGTGGGTCTCTAATGCTATCATACGTATGTATTAGGAGCTACTAGATACTGTTTCAGTAACACGTCACTTCCACATTACTGCATCACAGGGTACTTTAAACTTTTCTTTTCTTCTTTCTTTCTATTTTCTTTATCGATTATATTAGGGCTGCAACTAACAATATTTTTAATTATCGATTCAAATGTTGATTATTTTGTTGATTAATGGATTTGTTGTTTGGGCCATAAAATGGTGAAAAATGTCGACCCTGTTTCTCAAACCCCAACATTCTGTTTTGTTTTGTCCACACACCAAAAATATTTGTTTTACTGACGTAGTGCAGCAAAGAAACCAGAAAATATTATTTCAAGCTGAAATCACAGAATGACATGAAAACTACTTGAACCGATTAATCGATTATTCAAATAGTTGGCGAATTTTGGTTGTCCATAACTAATTGATTCATCGATTAACTGTTGTAGCTCTAGATTATATTTAAAAGTGAGTTATTTTGATCAGGCTTTTCTTTTTTTATCGAATATTGGTTTTTGAAACCCAAATTAATTTTAGTGCACCTTTACCCTTGTGTGTACAGGGATGAAATCAGTGAATCAATTACAGTAAAAGCGATCACTTCTGCAGCGCACGGCTGCTGCCACCTCTGCAGCCTGAGTGGCAGACTGACGCTGACTTCTGATTCGGGCAGCCTGCGCTGTAACCTTCAGGGAACTGGCCTCCTATGGCTTGCTTCAGTGCCACGTGACGCTACAGCAACATCAAAGGAGAGCCAGATTATGTAAGAGCCCGAATATGGGAATTTTGGCATCGCACTCGTGCACCCACGTATGTCAGAATCATTTTTCCTAATCCCAGTCACTGTGAGGGCGACTCAAATTCTGTCAGTGCAGTAAGTAAAGTGGTGAGGGTACTTGAGTTCAGCCAGGCAAACTAAAATACCTCAGTGTGAGTCAGGATTGTAAAGGGTTAAGACACGCTTAATATTCCTTGCTCTCTGCTGCCGGTATTTGCAGATAGTTATTATGGAATGTTTCTTGCAAGGAATAATCAGCTGGCCTGGCTGTTGACATCCAACTGGCATAGCACGCTTTTAATTGTAAACTGGAGAAAGACATGAATGCAGTGTTGTTGACATCACTCCTCGGTTTTTGAAAGGATATTCTGAAGCCTGTTCCCTTGAAGAACAAACCCTGAGATGAAGGCGCCTGTCAATCAGGACAAACGTGCTTCCAAACAAACACTTCTATATTGTATAAATCGCACTATTAAAAAGTAAGTTTGAGGCACCTATATGTCGGCTTTGTCACTCATCTGCTGCTATTGTTAAAGTATAGATTTTGGAGAGTCATAAAGTTTTGTAAGTGTGACACAGTGATATGATTATGTGACCCTTGTATTCAGAACAGAACAGAATGCAATTAGTGGTGGTCGGTGGTGCAGTGGCCTCACGGCAAGAAGGCTCTGGGTTTGAACCTGACGGCCGGCTGGAGCCTTCCTGTGTGGATTTTACATTTTCGTTCTGTGTCCATGTGGGTTTTCTTCGAGCACCCCTGCTTCCTCTGCCTTGAAACAGGCAGCATTAGGTACATTGGACAAACTTATTTGCCTGTTGAGTCTTTGTATGTTGTCCCTGTGATGGACTGGCGACCTGTCCATGTTATACCCAGGGATGAAACGGTTCCCGGTTGCCGGTGAACCACGGTGAAATTCCAGAAGGTTAGTTCTACCGCGGTAGATGACCACAGTAAATACTGTCCAGCTGAGTTAGCAACAGTATCCCAGATGCAGGCGCAGCATGCAACATGGGTTTGTTTTGGATATGAGTCGCGCTAGGTAGTCGTTCCTTTTATTTTATTATCACGCACTGCCTTATTCTCATCTGTCCTAATCCAAACCACTCCCCTTTGACGTGGTTCAAGGCAGAACACACACTTTTAGCTTTGGTTTCCCCCCACACACCTCGTGGAAAAGAGAGAAAGAGACAGGGATCGAGCGAACCACAGAAGTGAATGCAGAGAGGGAGCGGCGTCAGTGAGGACAAATACTGATAGTTTCATGGTGGTTATGTTGTAAAGCAGAAACAAACACAGGCACATCTCTTCACAAGACAGGATCTTTGCGTATGCAATGCAGTTGCATTTTAAAAATACCGTAATAATCCTGAAATTTTGGTCACTATAACCGGGATTGTAAAATCGTCATACCGTTACATCTCTAGTCGTACCCCGCCTCTGGCCTAATGAGAGGATGGATTGGCTCCAGCCCCCTGCTACCCTCAAAGGATAAGTGGTCGGGGTCGGACGGATGCAATTAGTGAGTAAGCGGAGCTTTGGACCTCGGTATGATGTGTTAACCTGTGACCCCCTGAGTATTAGATTTTTACCTCTCCTAATGCCTCACTGCGTAGCTATGGAAATATGACCAATGCCACCATATTATTTGGCTCATGCTTCAACATTTCACCACAAAACAGTGAGTTTTTTTTCCCCCCATGCTGTCAAACCCCTTGGTCTGGTTCCCCTCTGCAACACAAACTGAAATGGTTGTAGCACACTTTACTCCTGGCTCACTTCAACCCCAGTCCCAGTTCTGTCTTCAAGTGTATAATGTTAGCAGTTAATTGGCTGTCGCATGGCCCGCTTCAGCAAACAGGAGCGCAGGAGAGGGATCCTGGAGAGCTTCCAAGTAAAGAGTGTCTTAGGGGAGTTTAATACAGCCAGGGATTTCTCATTTATCACACCTTCCGTCGACCTTGCTCTCTCTCTCTCCCCCTCCCTCAGCATGTAACCAACGGCTCTGCTCCTCATTGCTGACGGGAACAAGTCCAGATCAATGTGATCTGGTTGTGTCAATCTTGGCAAGACCAAAGAGAGAAACACAACACAACCAAACTGTGTCTCATTGTAAAGGCAGCATTTTTTCCTCGTTGTGTGTAGTCGGAGTACTAGTTCATTTGCTTCACTTTAGGAGCTCAGGGTCACGGAGCACATATTATAGAAATCTAGCAAGTGGCAGAAGTCAGTAGGGCAAAGGACCCTTGCTTGCATACAGTCATTTATTTTGTAATAACCGGAGGTACCATTAGAGGCAATCAAAGCCCGGATCTCTATGGGTGAATGATCATAAATGCCTGATTGTACCATTATTAATCAATTTATTGCCGTTAGCACTGTAGCTCATACCACATGATGGCACATTCACTATAAAACGGCTACAGGGTTTTTTTGCATTGTAGGAATAAAACGGTGTGTTGTGTAATTGAATCTGTGCTGCATTTCAACCCCTTGAATCATTTGTACAAGCTCCTCCATTATGGCGATCAATAGATGAAGCTGCCCCCCCGCCTCCTCTGAACTGTAGCTATAGAAACAGACCCTTAAATGCGTCCTCGCTCGCTTGCTCACAGACCGAGAGGGAGAAGGACTCTGAGTCAGCCAAAAGCTGTGCAGTTATGTAATGCCGTCATCTCCACTGCCTCTTCCATGCCGTGCTCCTCGTGCTTTGTGTTCAAGCGTCCTCCTCCCATTGGGCCTGATAAAGGGATCATGCTCATGCAATGGGCTTCATGTTCGTTTCTCCAAAACAGTCAGGAAACAGCTGTATGATGATGCTGCTGAACCGAACGTTTGGCATGACTGGAAGTACTGATGGGCGAGTGAAGAATTTAAGTGAGGCTCTTATCAAGCAGTATCTAAAACTCAATCTTTATTAACAGATATTATCTCATCAAAGATTGATTCTACCACTGTGCAATGGATGTTATATACGGACCATTTCAGGATCCACTTCAGGAAAGTAAACCTGAGGTAAATGTATGTGAGAATGCAAATGTTGCCACAGACAGTTTCCGGGACCTTTGGTGCCAGCCCCCTGGTAAAATGTCCGGAAAATGTGAGAATACAGCAGATGGATTGGGTGCTCAACCCAGGCGCCACCCCTTGCCCGAATGTTCTGGAAATGGTCCTGCTGTTGGGAACGTGTCCGACCCAGACAATCTCCTGCTGTGTTCTTCATATGTGAATGGGGAAGACTAAAGTTGATGTCGGAAAACAGCTGAGTGAGACCATGTAGCTGCACAGTACGATTCTGGTGTCTGGTGAAGTCATTTCTGCATCTAAAGCAAGTGGAAAAAACAAGGTAAAAAACAACTTCCCTACTATATACAGTAAGATGAGATAACATAATATAACAACACAAGATAAGACTATTAATCCCACGCCGGGGAAATTCACTTGTTACAGCAGCAGCAAGAGTGAAAAGCATCAGGGAAGAGGTAGAATAACAAAATATAGCAAAATAGACAATAAAACTAGAAAAAAACCCAACTATAATTTATATACAAAGTATTGCCTTGTGAAAGAAAGCTAAAACATGAAGTGGTTTGGACTGAATGAAAAATATGCCTGATAGGTAATACATAACTGAAGAGGTTATACCTGAACCGCAGCAGTTTTGTCCAACTGTGCTCGTATAACTGCAGCGACTGTGCAGCTGTAGTGAACAGGCAGCCACGTTAAAATGTGTATTTGGTGAATTTTCTCATTGTTCCAAGTGAGTGAGTCCATCTGAGAGTGAAGGATAGATCTGGCACTAAGTCATAGCACTAACTTAGCCCCTCACTCGCCCACATCACTGCCGGGGGGGTTCCCTCTGAACCATGGCCGCATGTGTTCGTTCATTGACAACCTGGTGAATAATAGATGAAACTTCTGGCTCAGCTGAGTGTGTTGTTGTGGCTCGTTCACGCACAGCAAACAAGCTCGAGCCCATGTCGCACTCAGATCCAATGGTTTGGGGAGCGTCTCAAATTTCTAATAAAATAGTGAGAGTATTATGTGACCGATCCTAGTATCAACCAATCTGCCCTTTATCTGCTTGAGCTAATGTTAGCTTCTCAACGTGGCTTAAAGCCAGAGCTATAGTATCAGTTATTAACCTCATTGATGATTAAATTTCCATAATAATTTTCATTCGTTGTATTATATCTAGAGTGACGCTTTGCGTACAGACGCTTTGCTCCTGTTATACATTATTGATGATGGAGCTTCTGTAGTTTTAAAATACCATGTAGCAAATTTAATACAAAAACAAATTATGGGTCAGCCCCAGGAAACCTTCCACCATGGAACATGGAGTTTAACTTATGTTTATCTTTAATGATTCACTGTGTGTGTTCACTTTTTATGCGTCCTTCTGTAAAAATATTTTTTGTCGCCTGTTTAACCCCAAATCAACTGTGCAGTCAGTGGTTTTCACATAAGTCTTTAAATCATGGACACTTGGCCGTGATATTTTTTTTGTTTACCACAAGAGCCATTGGTTTAATAAAACAAAACCATCATCCATCTATAATAATACATCTGAAAGCATTGTTTACTACAGTCGATGCCAAATCTGTTGCCATCTTCACGTGGGTGAAGCTCTGCAAATCCTTTGTTGCGCTTGATGTTAGAGGGTGTGTCATGTGTCTGAGTGTGTTTGCGTTCCGTGAGTCTGTGGGGACCTCCACCATGTCCTGAGGGGGCTCGAGCTGTGTGTGTGTGTGCGCGCTCGCACGCGGGCGCGTGTGTGTGGACAGCAGTCATCCTGTAGGGCTATGGTAACCAGCAACCCCTTTCGTCTTCTGCCACCCGTACCCTCGTCCCCTCAGCCAATCGGCACATTGCAACACCACCGCGCCGACCAATGCTGCGGCTGGCTTGTTTACGCGCTCCCGGAAGGCAGGGGCCGTGATTAAGCATTCAGGTTAGTCGAGCGGAAGGAAAGCGAGGAGGAAAAAAGGAGGAGAGGCGGGGGGAGACAGGAAAGGGAGATGAGGCCATTATGAGTTGAGAGGGCTGATGGATGCACTCGAGCGACGACCAGTCACCCAGACAGACTCAGGTGAGTAAACACATATAGGTCATATATCACCTCCGGTCTTCTTAAACGGACTCATTACACAATCCTGAATCATGGATATGAATCTGATTCAGTAAATGTGCGGTTGCATGTGTTTGGCCTGGATTAGAGACTGTAAAACTAACTGTGAAACTACAGATTGCCAATTTGTGTGTGTGCGTATGTATGTTTAGACATGTTTGTGTGTGCGTCATTAAAGTTTAAGGCCCCCAGTACAGGTTGACCTTCTGTTCTCCATAGGTCGTCTTTCTGCCGGGGTCCAAATGTTGACGTTCACCTTCAGCCTGGTTGTTCCGTCAATATCATAAAGATGCTCGGTGAGGAGACGGAGACTCTCTGTGGGAGACGTTAGATGGGGATAAGGTTTTTTTCCCCTTCCTCTGTAAACGCAAGAGATATTTGATTGATTCACATATGGGAAGTTTATTAATTCATGTTTGCATCATCTCACAGTTATTTATTGTCTTTATACTCTCTCCCTCTCTCTCCCTACAATATAAATAGGATGTTGGCACTATTACAGACTATGATTACCATTCTTTAAAATCCCTGTCCACTTTTATTTACTACTTAGTGTGACCTTTTTGTAGATAGACACGGCTCAAAATCAATGAATTGCTATCCACTCTGTCCACTCCGTGTGCGTGTGTGCGCGTGCGTAAGCTCTAACACACTCTTGCCACATGGCCTTGAGTGCTCTCTGTTTAATAGTCATCCTACTGCATTCTTACTGTTTCTCTTATATCCCATGTCACTCTTTCCAGTGTGTTCCACAAACACAAATGCTGTGGTCAGCATCATTCCCTGTAAATTCTGTGTATGATAATAACAATAATACATTTGATTTGTAACACACTTTACATTAGAAACACATCTCTAAGTGCTAAGTGCTAATTATGCCTTCATGCACTTCTGTGAATGAACAAGAAAACAAGATTTGTTGGTCCCACGTGGGACACCTGGAAAATATAATGGTCTAAAAGTTTGTTAAAGGGGCAGTAAGTGATTCTAAAGTAATACACGTTTTGTAAAAATCTGCGAATATTTCCTCACCATCCGTCAGCTGTTGGTTCTGTGCGCTGAAAAAATCGGGGTTTTCGGCTTAGCCCTGACTGCTAAAAAGAAAGTGGTGCGGGCCACACCACACAACACTGTGCGGTTTGAAAAAACATCACTTGTCAACATTTTAATCCACGTGCTGGCGGGAACTGCTGTAAGTCCATGATTTTGGCCTAGTGGTTTGCGCGTCGGACTCCCACACCAAGGACCCGGGTTCGCAGGCCGGCTAGAGCAGGAAAATCACAATAACAGAAAAGAGAGAGACAAGCTCTCTCCAAAATCACTTACTAAACCTTTAATACATACTGAGCATGAGGATAACGGCAAAGTATCAGTCTCACTGGGTAGTGTGAGTCGGAAAAATCTGCAGAAAAAGACCATTCCCTAATAGATTCACAGTTTTTCCTGAGAAATCACATTTAGTTGTAGTTTTTCACTTTCCCTTGTGCAGGTGTTTCTGCTGCCATCAGTTCTCTAGGGACAGAAGATGGTCACAGCGTGGGAGTGTTCTTCTTAGCTCCTTTATTTTTCTCTCCCATTGAATGGTTTTTCACATCTTGGATTTACTCTCTTGGACAATTAGTCAATTCCCATTGTCAGAATTCAGCATTGATTAATGATGTGTGCAGTTAGTCCATTACTGTATCAAAAGCTCTTGGTTTGGACGCTATCACGCCTCCTTAATGTGTCGGCGAGTGAGGTTTAGAGTCTGAGCAGCTCAAAACACACTATGAACCCTTTGTCCATAAGAGCTTGGGGAAGTATATTTCCATATGCCAACAAATATCTGTGAAAACAAGAAAAAAATAATATAAAGGACTTGTAAGTAGTTGGATCCAGCAGATAGTTTCTCTTTTTCTTTCTTTTTTATAACAAGCATTGTATCTGCCTTTCCTAATGTTGTTGGTGTGATGTGAAACAATGATATGACCTGACTGAGCTGAACACCGCTGCTCAGAGAATCCGCCTCCATCTGACACACACACACACACACACACACACACACACACACACACACACACACACACACACACACACACACACACACACACACACACACAGATTTGATCAAACTCTCTGCCTCTGATCTGCATCCTATTCTAATTGGGCTGTGGAGTGTAATACATAGACGACATAATCACCGGCGCAGTTGCCCTGAGGGCTGTCGACAGTCACTTGCATTTTAATAGCATCACTCTTTATAGCGCTTTTTTTCTCTCTCGACTGCACGTTTTGATGCTCACAAACGACACATGCCCACGGATGAGCGAGGGGGCACCGCTGTACGCTGAGGCCAAGATGCCCACACAGATCCGCTGCACTGCGTGTGCGCGTGTGTGTGTGTGCGTGTGTGTGCGTGTGTTGCCACTGCTGTTGCATTGCGAAGGATTGATTTTACTCCCAAACACAGGGAGCGAGGGCAAGTCGGGGAAGTGGGAGTGGCCTGTAAAATGCTTTGTATAAACAAGGGTTTATGTGCACGTTTGTGTTTCTTTGTGTTTGTGCACTGGTGTGTTTGCACTTGAATCCAGCCTCTTGTGCGGAGACTTTCGGGCCCCGTGTACGACGGCGGTTGCCCTAATCTGTGGAAGCAGCGGGTTGCATCCAGCCACTCGGGGCCTATGGGATTTAAGGCCAGCTAATTACAATGTATAGTGGCTGGCTGCCATGGTAACATTGGATGGTTGGTTTTGGGGGGGCGACAGGGATGGGGGGGTTACAGCAATTCATGCGCGTGGCTCTTTTTTTTTTTTTTTATCTCTTGCTGCCTACAGGCATATGGCACATGAAGATACGCAGCTGTAGTAGAATTGTTATTCATTTGAGAGGTATAAAGGGACAATATTGCCTTTTATTGGACTCTTCTCCAGCAGGAGCAGTGCTCCGGATGTGCGCGCACAGGTAGTGGAGTGGATAATGGGCGCACATCTTCACTAGCATCATCTCAGTACAGTACATCTGTGGTGGAATGAATACGGATCAGTAAAAACATTAGAAGTCTCATCTGTCTACCCACGTTAGATATTTCATGCGGTTTAGATTTTGGTTTGCCAGCTCTCCTGTCATCGACTATCAAAGCTTTGCTGCCATATCTCTCTTTTTTCCTCTCTCTTGTCTGTGCCCCCCCTCTCCAGTAACGAACGTGTGGGAGTCCTGCAGCTCTCTTGACCTTTTTAAAGTGTGCTCAGCCCGTTTCCTGAGCACGGTGGTTTGCATTATCTCAGGACCCCAAACCCATTATCATCTTGAACAAGCTGGATGCAGGCGAGAGGGGGGGAACAAAGACCCTGGCTTAACTGGATGACTTGCAAGGCTGTCAGACCACGGCTATGCTCCCAGCTTTTGACACCGGCTTAGTTTCACGTCATTCAGCATTACTGTGACACCAAGCTGGGCGGAGAGCGGTGCGGATGTGTCTTATTTGTTTTAAACAGAAGGTGCACACACTGAAATGTAACCCACATTTTGGAGTTTGGATTGTTCCAAAAGCTGCTGTCCTGGATTGAATTCAGAGGCAAACAAATTCAGATACATAATTTCAATACTGACAAATAGAGGAGTAGAAATCCAGTGCCAAAGTCTGGTGAGACAGATGCACTTCCATATTGATCTCACTTTTTCTCAGATAGACACAATCTATAGATTACATCTATGCAACATACTCAGATTAAAGTAAAGAGGACATATTTCATTATTTTAATAATGATTTAATATTTTGAAGCAAGTTAGTATGAGTGACAGATAAAAATGTCCGTGTTTCTAGAAAAAATTGCATTTACACTTACTATTCCTAGATATTCCTAGTATTTTGATTTCCTTTAATAAAATTGTATTGTTCACCCACATTACAATAGTCTTGACGATGTTAGTCTTCAGGTTGTGCAGAATAGTGACAGTGAATCATTCACACAACTCCACACGACAGCTTCCTCCTCACAGGGACTTTGTGACCTCCTGTCCTGCATTTATCGCTGTCGCTACCTGCCACATCCTGCGTTCATGTGAAATTCATGTTCTTATATTTAGAGCATTAAGCTTGAAAAGAAAAGCTCTCAGCCCGTATAGATCTTACAACAACTTAGTGTGTGTGTGTAACGTGTCCTTCAGTTCGCAGGTCCTCATTAGGTTGAAGAGACCTCAATGAATCCGGTTGATTTTCTTTTTTATGGTTTTATGGGACCCTGAAGTAGTGTGTTTCTGGGAAAATGGGCTCCGATGTGTGTGTGCTGCTTTTTATTCCTTTTCTCGTTTCATGTTGGAGAATCTCGCATCATGTGCCATTTCATAGCTATTTCAATTCCTACTCGTGTCAATTTGTGAATTAAAGTGTTTTTTTTTAATTGCCACTGAATATTGTTCGATCTTGTACTGTTATCAACGATTTATATAAAAAAAGAGTACAACAAGGCATTGTGGAAGTAATCTAAAATGTTTGATTTTCTCACTGCCGTCTCCTGCGTTCCCTCCATTGTCCTGCAGTGAACCAGGCAAACCTACTTTAAAACCTGATATATTATTAAAATACTCTCTGCAGACACATATTCGTGAAAACAAACCATAACTATTCTTTGTTCAAGATCGTGTGTGACAATTATTGTGCTGCAAACATCTGTGAACAAAATGCTTCACCAATGCGTCAGTCATCTCTGAAGAGCCTCCGAGCTTCCGCACACAAATTCTTTCCAATTTAATGCTCGAACAATTGACTAGATCAGAATCTGCCATTGCACTGGGAGACTTCGCTCTCCGAACATCTGCTCACCTGTCTCGGTTAGCGTGTATGGCAGCACATAATTCTGCATGATTTGAGTTTAACCTGTAATTGTTTGAGGAAGTGTGCACATGGAAGATGTTGGATTCTTGTCCTATTTCCCCACAGGTTGAGTCTTTACTTGTGGCGGGTGTCGCGGCGCGTGACAGATGTGCATGCAGAGAGTTCATGTAGTTTATTTTCTGTAGCTGCAATTTACAGATGTTGTCTAAACATCTCACACGCTGCATATTGGGAGACACTAACTAGACGCGGTGCACAGAGAAGCCTTTACTCCCCACTCAGGCGTGTGGCCAAACAACGATTTGTGAAAGAGTGAAATAGGGTGTTCTGATGTAATATTTACTTCAGTTGAAAAACAAAACCCGACCTTGGCAGGCCACCCTAGTTGACCCCACGTCTTGGAAACGCTGCATCTATATATTGATGACTTGCTGAGCTGGGTTGATCGCTGCTGAGATTGCTCCCCTGGGAAGCAGCGTGAAGTAGAGAGCACAATCTCTCGCTCCACATCTGCCTCTCTGGCCAGCGGCAGTTTGTTTGTCCGTCTACCAACAGGTTTGCCTTTGGTTTCTGTCTGGTTCACAGTAATCGTGTGAAGAGGGAGAGACCTCTCTGAGCACCTGAGGATTCTGAAGAAGAATCCACGAAAGGCTTGTCGTTGATCGTTTTATTCAGTGATTTATTTTCTGTCTTTAAAGCTCAAGAGTCGTATTCTCAAAGCTCCACTCTTAACGGTGACATATTATGCTCCTATTCAGGTTCGTACTTTTAATTGGAAAAGGGTTTACATGCTCTAATGTTCAGAAAAGGCATCAGTGTTCTCATACTGCCCAGTCCTGCAGCTGCTCTTTTCACCCTCTGTCTAAAACGCCTGGATTTATTTTAGCTCCGCCTCCCGATGAACCCCTGTCTGCACTGATTGGCCAGCTGGCCCAGTCTATTGTGATTGGTCAACCAATTTCAAAATGTGTAGGAAATGTCACGCCCCTTTACCAGAAAATTGGAGATTCTCAGATTGCAGGCAGGGTTACCCTAAAAGAGTTCAACTGTGACATCACAATGAGAGAGAAATCTGAACCAGTCGTGCAGAGCCAGGCTGTAGGGTTTAGCCAGCTCACAAAAAAACACACAATGTGGGTTTTTTTCACGGTTTGTGGGCTGACAGGCTCCACAGATACACACGTATGTGCAAAAACACTAAAAAAGTGATTTTGCATTATATGTCACCTTTAATTTCATAGCTTTATTTGCAGCATCTGCATAATGTTTGGCCCGATATTCGGTTTCCAGTGATGTTGTCCTGCAGCTGCTTGTGTCCTCCAGAGTCTCGTTTCATGTTGCCGCCATCGAGGACGTCTCGTTGATGAGGGGAACGCGGGGCCCGGGCTGTAAAGACCAGACAGACCCTCATGTAGGCTTTTTAATTTCCCCCGTGTCACCTCCTGATTGATGAGCACAGGACAAGCGGGATGTAAAAGCTTACACATACAACCATCAATATACTCGCACAACAATGAACCACACATCTGTCAAAGTCACCGATGTACTGCCACGCTGTCACGGCTACACAGGGCCAGGACGTATAGTCGCAGAGCAGGGGAGCAGGAGGCGACAAGAGGCAGGACTCCGTCTTGTCGCTCTGCTTCTCCTCTCTCCGTCTTTCATCTTGTCCTCAGAGAATCGGATCTGTTACGGTCGAGCTCCTTTACATGTTTTGAGAGCAGCAATGAGACGCAGAGGAATATCTTTTCAACTACCCAGAACGCACACGCACACACGCACGCACACACAGTAAAGATGGTTGAATAATAAACATGTTGAGACTTTTAATTATCTCCCTTTGGCTCATAAACACGCGTCTACTGTAAAAAGTGTGCGTGTGTGCGTGCGTGCGCGCACGTCGATGCTCCTCATACAGAGGCAGGTTGCAGGCCTGCTTCAGTAAACCAACACAGTGTTAGCCGGCTGCAGGGTGTGATGTAATCCCTCTCCTCCTTACAAAAATTGCTGAGCAAGGCAGCAGCACAACTCCCTGATTGAATTTTTTCCCACTGCAGCAGCAACTTTACTTTCTCTGACTTTATTTTTGCTCGGCAGGTCCAAGCTCCTACAGATGGGACAAGGGAGAGAGTTGGGAGGAGGGCAGTATACAGATCTGTTGCCGTTTTATTTCCTGTTTGTCCAAAGGTGTTTGTCCATCTTTTTTTATTTCTTGCTTTTTGCTCTCTCACATAGTGTTTTGTTTGCGCTGGTGTGGATAAAGAATTAAGTGTAGCCTGCATTATCGTCATTTCTAAGCAAAGATGCAGGGAAACAGTTTTCAACTATCTGGTTTCAAGTCAGCTTATCTATTCACTGGGTCACCTTTAATATCAAAGGTGTGTTTTTTCTTTTTCACTGTGTTGAGAATAGGACTATTTTTTTCAGTCATTTAATTCTATAATATGTACATTCGCTTAACAATTTTTATTTTTGAGTGCTGACTCATCTGTCGACCTATTGTATTGTTGCGCCACACACACACACACACACAAACACACACACACACACACACACACACACACACACACACTCTGCTGCTGCTGTGGATGTTAACAACCACAAGGAAACATTATGTATTGCCACTACGTTATTTATCAGCGAGGCAATGAGAAAACGAGGTATCTCCACATGCAGGTGCAGTAACTGCGCAACAGACGGCTTAATTTGCATTCCAACAAATTCCCAGTGTTTTATGTCAGGTTAGCAGTTGATATAAACTGGTTATATAAAAAAAATTTTTTCCACACAGATGCATTTGTATACAGTATGTGTGTATGCTTTTGTTCTGACACACAGTTGTGTTTGTGTAATGGGTTCCTCTGTCGTTCCCCAGCACACACTGGACGTGTTGGCTGTGTGATGTCTGCCTCGGCAGTCTTCTGTTGTCCCACTCACCCAAAACATCACTGCCCATTCGGCTTATCTCCCCTCAGTCACACATGCTCTCAAAGCTGCAACCCACTCGTAGAAAGGAAGATAAAAAAAAAAAAACAGAACATTTTATTCCTGTGCATACATATGAGGTTATAGAATTTTCGTACCAAGGCCGGATACTGGCCTGCATTAAGCAGGGGTCCGTCCAGTTGTTGTTGCTTTGTCTTATATTCTTGCTGTACGGCTGCCTCCCTGCCTTCTGACCAACAGGAGCGTAGATCGGAGTGATAAATGTTTAAAAAAATACTTTGCATAGCTGAAACTGCCACTCATTCTTTAAATGTCAGCCATGTACCATCCCCATGTCGTAAGGATTAAAGATTTTACCATTTAATCCCACAAGTATTAAAAGGACAGGTAGTCGAGACTGTAAAATAGAATTACTGCCTTGTGGAATTTGTAGGAAATAAACTCAAAATGTCCACTTTCGCAGAACATTATGATGTCACACTTTGGACAAGATGTCATAATTTTATACTTTGAGATGTTTTTGGTAAATGTTGTCAGAATTAGCTTGTGGATTCTGGAGTTATGGCCAGAGAACATAACTCAAAACACGTCTGTGTTTTGTAAGCCTTGTTTTGTGGGCTTGACCGTTGACCATCAAATTCAAATAGATCTAATTCTATTTCATTCTTGAGTTCAAGTGGGACATTTCTGCCCGATGTAATGAAATTACCTTTGGGCAATCCTGATATGTCACGTTCACAAGAATGGAACGGACACGTGGTCATGCAAACCTTTGACCTTTTGACCACAAAAAATGTAATCAGTTCAACCTTGCGATTAAGTGATCTTTTTTGCCAAATTTTAAGAAACTCCACCCCAGGCTAGCCTGAGAATGCAATGGGCAAACGGCCACCGCTGTTTCAGAGGCACTAACTCTTTTTTCTTAAGGTTTTCTGTTGGAATTTACCCAAACTGTATTTTGTCGAAGGCGTCTTCCTCGATTAAAAGACGAGCAGCAATTACAGATTTGCGAACTTCAGTCACATACTGGACGGAATATAACAAATGGAAGAACTGAATTATGGATTATAATTCACATATTACTCCGGCATTCTCACAGTAATTTGTTTCTTCTGTTGTGCCAGGTTCACAGTGAGTGTGTGTGTGTGAGTGTGTGTGTAGCTAAAAGAAAGCAAACAGTTTCCCTGCAGAGGTTTATTGTTCAGTGTGGAGGGGTGGGCAGCAGGGGGTTTTACCTCCCATGACTCAGGCTCTTTTGTCCGCTGGTATAAATAGTACAGTTCTACCAGGAACACACAACCATAAAAGCTTACTGGCAAACAGGAAGATCCTTGCATCCACCTGGCAAGTTGTCATGGCAGCCTTCGTCCTCACCATGGAAACGAGAGGCTGGTTATTGAGAGCGACAGGTGGATTTAGAGCTGTCCGTCAGGAGAGGTTAACGGCGAGAGTGATGTGAGCCGACACTGGGCTGAGAGGTCGTTTGCTGGGTGACGGCATAGCGGACTGCGGATGCATCTGTACTAAGACACTGTGATGCCCTAGACACAAAGCACAATGGAGGCTGATGGGTAATGGCCAGCTGAATGGACGTAGATGACCAGGTATTACAATAACTCTGATGGGAACATGGACGTCTGTTCCAAACTTTCATTTCAAAACATCTCAAAGGCACCACAATGTTTAACAAAAGACCCCTCACAAAAGTCAGCCGCACAGTGGTGTGAGAGGCCAAGTCAGACAATTGCATTTGCTTTCAATCTTGGTCACCATGATTGTTTCTCTACCAGTTTCCACCCAGTAGTTTTTGTCGACCAAAGTAGTAGACTGACCGACGTAGAAGAGGAAATGCAAAACAGTTTACTCTTCTATTTATTCAAAATAACATGCTGCTGCCACTACAAAATACAAAATGCTGTGTGTGTGTGTGTGTGTGTGTGTGTGTGTGTGTGTGTGTGTGTGTGTGTGTGTGTGTGTGTGTGTGTGTGTGTGTGTGTGTGTGTGTGTGTGTGTGTGTGTGTGTGTGTGTGTGTGTGTGTGTGTGTGTGTGTGTGTGTGTGTGTGTGTCTCATGGCTTTCTTCTTTGAGGCCGCGTGTGTCATTCGCTCGCTCCTCTCCAGCAACAGTAAGCGGTGTGTTTGTGTTTCAAACTGCTGATCCGGGTTCACTTCACTGCGGTTACGTGCCTGACCGAGCTTGCGTTGATTTCTGAATATCGTTTTCCTCCTCAGCATGTCGGTCCTTTTACTTGACGCTGTCTGCTGCTTAATTGGATGTTGTGTCGAGGCTGTCCCTGTTTTAACCCTGTGAAATATATTGCATGTGTGTGTATGTGTGTGGACTGCTCTGTTGAGCAGTAATAACAGGTTAGGGCTAATGAATCCTCTCCACGCAAAAAAAGAAGAAAAAATCGCTCTCTGACGGTGCAGCATTGATTTTCCTGCTTGTCACACATGGGGATTGTCAGGGTGCATTAGCTGACGGAGGCAGCAGCCCACATTTAAGCCTGTCAGCTTGCAGAAAAACATGTGCACGTGCAGCCTCATGTGTCGTTGGCTCGTGTACATGTGAGCATCGTGGTTAGGGTTTAAAACAAACAACAACAAGAACACCACAGCAGCACATCAGAGTTTCTGCTTCACAGTTGCTGATAACATGCCCTTGTCTGGGGAAACCTCTCACTGAACCGATTCCTCACAGAAATCTACGGGGTATTTTTTATTTTTTGTGAGCTTGGCAGCCCAGTGACGTAATATCTATTTCTAGAATTTTTCGGCAGCTGTGTTTGAAAAGGAGAGTAGAACATCAGCGCTGTGTGACGGACACATGTTGATAACCATTAGTTAACAATAACGATAAGTTATTCTCTACACCAGCGACTCCTCACTGGGTCGTGGAACTAATCTTAGTGGGCATTTCACCTTTTTTGGGTCTCTGATGCTTCACACTGCGCGTCCTTATTTTTCTGGCATTTCAACAATTAGTTAGTTGACATGCATTATTCAATTTCCTACTTCCCATTGTGGCCCTCTCTTCTCTTACTGTGGCTCCGGTATAACCATTTTCACAATTTTACTGTAGCACACTGCCGTATCCGTCCATACTGTAAACACACTGAGGGATGTAGCAGAGGGATCCTGACCTCTGATTCCCAAAATGCTACAGAGCCATCATGTTGTTGAACAGTATTTAAATATGGGCGTATGCCTTTATCCTAGTCTGACACTGTGTGGTGTATATGTGCCTCATTTTTATGACTCACTGCCAATGTTGGTGCAATCCAGTCAGGGTACTAAATGTGGAAAATACAATTTTTGCGGAGATGATTTAATCATAACGTTAATGAACAGTGAGCTTCAGTTGTCACTAAGGTATGGTCATCCTGCTGGTTTCTGTTTGAAAAAGTTGACAAATCAGACCTTAAACACTTTAGGAATAAGTTTTGCTTTAAGATCATGTGCAGTAACAGTTGATGAGTACTACAAAAAGTACTACATGGGAGCAGTTTGTGTATTCAATAATACCACTACTTGCGTATTCGGTGATGCACACTTCACCTATATGGCTGCAATCTGACATTGTTACTGAATACACAACGTTTCTGCGGCTGCGTTCGGGTCTTGGTTTGATCTCATCACTGAGTGGCCAAGCAGCAGCCGCCCTGGCAAAAGAGACATTTTCACAATCGCCCTCTCCTCTGTAACCACTTCGCCCTCTCTCTCTTTCTCTCTATCTCTCTTTCTCTCTCTCTCTCTCTCCCTGCATATTTGTCTCTCTCGCCGTAATATGGCTAATGAGACGTAATGAGGATGGATTGTCAGCACTCACACGGTGTACGGTCAACGCCGAGAGATTCATTCAAACACAAAACGCCTGTAATGACACGCATTAACAGTTTGACACAAACCAGTAGCCAATGTTAAACCTGCAAAAGCATTAGAGCCCGTGCAGCTGTAAAGTAAGCAAAGAAGCACATCTTCATCCGGCCCATTTGCTCTGCTGTGTCTTCACTGCTCTAACTCCATTGTCAGTGACGGACAAGTCTTCTCTGCTCAGCTCTGTAGAGGCCGTATTGCTGAACAGCTTCTGCTGCCACTGGATGCTTCTGCAAATAGAACTGAAGCGCGGCCTTCCTCTTTGCAACAGATTGGACTGACCTTGGTGCTCGTCTAGTCGTGAGCGTTTTGTTGAGTGCCCCACATAAGGTTTTATTCCCATTGATCACAAGGCACCTCTCCCCCAGCATGCACCGGGTGAGAACCTGTCTGTCACGGGGCTAACACACACACACCAAACACGAAAAAAACACAAAAGACATTCAAACTCCCGTTCATACCTTCAGGCGAGTTAGTTTCCAGGTCACCCATGCAGAACCCTGGTACACACTGTTCACCGGGTCACACTGGGAACACTGAGCTTTCCATTTAGTGGCACACTGAGGTTCAAATTTCCTCCCAGCTCCCAGTTGCGTTACAAAACATAAACCGTGAATTTGCGAGGAAATGTGAGGAGTGTGAGACGTGAGAGCAACGACCACAACAACAGGAAAAAAGGAGATGACAGGAAAAGGTCTCTCTTTTCTCTCTCACACACACACACACACACACAAACACACACACACACACACACACACACACACACACACACACACACACACACACGCACACACACACACACACACACACACACACACTCTCTCACCTGTAACCTTAGCAGATTGGGACAAACTGGCCTGTCAGGAGGCCAGAAGGTGTAAGAGGCAGGCACACGCACACACACAGACGCACAAACACAAAAACTTGCGTTATACTGAGAAAGCAAATCTTTTCTGTCATGATCACAGAACAGTTAAACTTGGACAAATGACTTCACCCTAATGTGCTACTGTACGCGTGTCATCTCATGGTACCTTCTCACGCTCTCTGTGTTTTTCCGTGCACGCCATTTTTCAGCTTATTTGCCCAACAGCTACTAATAAACCATATGGTTGCTGTGACTCTCCGCGGTCCACGTACAAACTTGCATGCAATTAACAGATGGAGGGTCTTTTTTCTTTTTTCCGGCTGACAGATGGGTGTTGCAGTGACTCTGGTCTACGGAGCTTGTCAGTAGGTGACAGACGGGGTTGTGTCGGCAGCTCTGGGCGGGCACCCATCAACATCAACTTGATGGTGTGTGCCGTCCCAGTTGGGGATTGACCCCCTGCTCTCATTTTTCAATTAGTTTTTCCTTGGTGACTCGTTAGATTTGTCTGGTATTCTTACACACATGCACGCGCTCAAGCACACACACACACACACACACACACACACACACACACACACACACACACACACACACAGGTTCGGACAGGTTATGTGCAGAAATTTGAACCTTTCTTGTCAAACTCTATGGTTACAATACTCTAATAGGCTTTGTGTAATAGTCTCAAAAAGTTGCACAAGTGTGCACTAGTGTATGTGTAAGCAAATGTCTTTGTTTTCGGTCTAGATTAAATCATCCTCTTTTCATCTTCATCAAGACAACAGCTATAATGGATTGTCAACATGAAATGTTTTAATGTCCAACGCAGGTTTTATATATGTATCTCTCCATGTTTTTTTCTAAGTCTACTGATTTCTTCTTGACGCAGAAACAAATCTAAACTTAAATTAAGCAAGCTGCAAGTGTGGAGTTTGCTGCTTTGAAGCGTCCGAGCATCCTCTCCGAGTTTCACTTTAGCCCTGAACTCAGTTCAGCCAGATTGTTTCATACTGCTGCTGGTGTATTTCTCCAGTATTGTCATCTTTTGTTTTACCATTATCTTTGTGTTATTGTCATTTGTGTAGCACCTTAAATCATCTTTAAGATGAAGCTGTACAATATTCTCTCACTGAGTCATGGTTGTGAGTCCATGGTGGCCTTGTTCTCTTTGGTGAAATGCTAACAGCTTTCTCTCCTCCTCTGTCTGTCTGTCTCTCCCCACTCTGTCCCTCCAGACTTTAACTACAACACAGATGGCTATGAGGGGGACGGAGCCGAGGATGGCAAGTCTCAGGATGGCTCGGAGACGCTGCCCTATATAGACGAGTCGCCCACCATGTCACCCCAGCTGTGCGTGCCCCAAGGTCCCGATGGAGAAACGGTCTCCCCCACGCCACCAGAGGGCCTGCTGCCTGGGGTGAGAGAACACACGCGCACACACGCACACACATACAGATGTAGGTACAAATCAGTGGCAGTGCTCTCTTCATATTATCAGACCATGGAATAATGTGAGAAATGGAAATGAGAACATGACTGAGACATAAATCACTCCGCCGACAAACAACCAAACAAACACTCACACACACACACACACACACACACACAAAGAACATATTGAACAATGTAAAAATGTTGTTTGAAATTAAAGCTCTAAGTCCAGAGAACCATACCCTGAGATCCTGACATCATCGCCTCATGTGGGAGGTTTTTAACTGCGGGCGAGTGAGTTAGTCACTTGGGTCTTGACCCGTTCTAATTGTTAACGATTAGCCACAATTTCCGGACTGCCCTGCAGCTCTCACTGCAGGTGTCACGTTCACAGCAGCAGGAAATGACGACTGACCCCGATGAGGTTTTGACGTCAACACATCCAATCTGCGAGTCAGAGTGTGAAGGGATGATGATGATGATGATGACGATTTGAGGACTGTGTTGTATCCACAAAGTTGTCATTTCATTTAAACAGTGCCTGCATCTTGCTTATAATATTTCCCTTGTGACAGTCAAGCGGTGTATAGTGCGGTGGCGCATTTTGTCTTTTTCTATTTTTTGACTTGTAATTGAAATACTGTGAACAGGAAATGCAAAACGGTTTACTCTTCTTAGGGCGGCTGTGACTCAGGACGTAGAGTCGTTCGTCCACCAACCCGAAGGTTGGCAGTTCGATCCCACCTCCCACCAGTACACATGCCGTTGTGTCCTTGGGCAAGACACTTAACCCTAACTTGCCTCTGACGGTTCTTCTGACAGCGCATGAATGAGTATGAATGTGTGTGAATGGGTGAATGGGACTTTCCTGTAAAGCGCTTTGAGTGGTCTATATGACTAGAAAAATAAATATATAAATACAGTCCATTTACCATCTTCTATTTATTCAAAATAACCTGCTGCTGCCGCTGCTGGAAATACAAAACACTCACTGTTTCTGCTGATGTTTCTCGAAAAGTTCCCCGGCATTTACAACAGCTGATGTACAGTAGTGTAGTAATTCTATTAATTTCTAATACCAGTAAGCAAAATACGCTGAATGTTTGTTTATTTCAGTGTCTGTGGTCCTGTCATGTACCCACCCCCTCCTTCCATATCAGAATGTCAGAGCAAAGCTCTGTGTGTGTGTGTGTGTGTGTGTGTGCGTGTGCGTGCGCGTGTGCGTGCGCGTGCGCTCTGGCACCCCGGGGACACTCAGCGGGAGTTGCGTTGACCCTGACCCAAAGCGACCTGCCCTCACACAGAGGGGGCGAGTGAAAGAGGCTGGAACACCACAGCAACTCTGACATGCAGCATAAAAAAAAAGGCTGAATGAAAACAACAGCTATCACGAGTGGTTGGTTGGCTCAGACTTGTGATTCACAGCTTTAGATTCTCCTTCACACACACACTGACCACAAATACTGGAAATGTCTTCCCTTTTTAAAATTTATTTTAGAAATATTTTACATCACTTTTTCAATGCTGTTTTTCAATCAGGTCTGGTCTTCAACCTCCATTTGATCTGTTGGCATCACAGTACTGTAAACACATCATGGCCTTCATCATTGATCTTCTTGTAGTAAAAGTAATTTATAAATTATTCAGCTTGTCCTGCTGTTGCGTTCACTGGTAGACACTCACGGTGCAGGGTAAATGGAAATGTGTCTCCATCTAGTGGCACGTTTGGGTAAGAAGAACATGCCAGATACATTCACACGTGGAATATTCTCTTTGACTTTGTGATAACACTTAAAAAGAAATGGTTCAATAGTTCAGTTCAATAGTTTCATCTGTTGATGGAGCCTCAGGAACTGAGTATCCTGGGAAAAAAATCACTATATATTTTACTACAACCCTAAATATTCAGTGGAAAAATGCAGTTGAACTGTTTAATCAGTTTCAAGTGCAGTGACTGTGGGGAACCTTAAACTGCTGTTGATAAAGATTAAATAAATATATTATTATATTATTAATTATATTAAAATAATTTTTCCAGGTACCTTTTAGGTAGAGCAAAATCAAAATTCTCAACTGTATATTGACAACGAGTCAACTAGTTTTGACCTTACCTGGTTTTCACCAAGGTTCTAAACATTGGAATCTTTCCACCTTTAAGACACCAATGGCAGAATGTACCACCAGATAATAGTTTCGATGGTTTATTCTGTATCAAACCTCGCACTCTGTCCTTCATGTGTCTCCTGACCCCTAATGAAGTCAGACGGCTTCATACTGCTCGCTGGTTTGATGCTGCAAGAGATTAATGCCGGGCGCTGCTGCCTCGTGGGCTCTCAAAGGTCTTTCCTCTGAAGTTGTTTTCTCCTCGACGCCTTGTTACGTCAGCCTTTCTTTTCACGCTGAGCTAGCACGGGCCCGGACACGAGAGCGACAATGCTGACACCTCCATGATTTACATGCGTGGTCCTCACACCGAATGTCCCTATGCTACAGTAGCATAGGGACATTCGGTGTGAGGACCACGCATGTAAATGTTCATGCATAAGAGTCAAATATTACTTATTACTCATTAGACATCTGTCTGTGCTGGAAGAGGGATCCTTTTTTCTTCTTCCTTTCATCCTTGTTTGAGTTTTTTTACACATTTAAATGGAGGGCGTTCTTGATTTTGGAATATATAAATAAAACTGCACTGATTCCTTTTTATACTTTTGTTTTCTTCCTCCTCTTTGTCTTTTTTTTCTCTTTTTCCATCCTGTCCTTCTTCCACTTATTTGATCCTTACGGCGGTGAACCAAAAGTACAAGCAGCAAGCATGAATGCATTCTTATTTATTTTTCCCAAACCCTCTTCCAAGTCCGCGGCCTTCAAAATAAGCCTGACCTACTTAATAAGCCAAGGAGGTTAGCCACCCGCAGAACTGGCCTTGATTTTGCTGGCCGGCAAAAAAATGAGGTTTGTGACCTGCAGAAGAACTCAAAGTTCTATCTAGCCGGGGAGCCAAATGAAGAAATGGAAGGTTCGTAGAGCAGATGCCGGTGCCACTTTCTGTAAAGTGGCATTTAGAGGTCAGGGTGACCGGGTCAGAGGTTGTGGCGAGTGAACTGGATCCATTCATAAACACGCTGTTAAGTCATCATATCTTCATTCTGATTTGTCATTTGCATGTTCAGCATCAGCTTGTCCTGGTGCACGCGAACAATATTTCATATTTCAATCCCACATTCTGCCTGTGTGAAACTGCCGTAACCCAGTGAACTGTGTGTCCTGTAATCAGAATCGGCCGCACCAGCAGCACATTAGCTGGTCTCAGCTCAACATCCAAGCCTCTCAGCGGATCAATAAAAAGACAATGGCTAGAGAGCAGGAGACATAAAAGAGCTCTGCAACAGTCGGTGATGTGAGAGGGAGAGGAGGAAGTGGATTCTGCTTGAAGAAAAAGAAATGAAGAGAATGAAGCAGACCGGAGGGAGAGAAAAAAAGAGTGAGGCACAGAAAGAAACAGCCCATGCAGCTATCAAGGAAGTGGCTGAATAGCGTTTGTTGTAAAGGGGAGGGGCTGCTGTCGAGGGAGGGCAGACCTCATTGACCGAGGTGGAACAGTAGCACACACACACTTACAGAGTACACGATTACACACAGACACATACACCAGGAAGCCCGGCAGAGGAAGGGGGTGGGGTTGTGTAGGCGGCGTCCTCTCTCTTTCTCTCTCTCTCTCGGTGTCCAGACGACTTGCTCTGAAGGGAAAACACTGATGTGTCCGGGCAGGCCCTGAAGAGGGGAATCACAGGCCGAGAGAGGGGGAGGAGGAGGAGAAAGAGAGTAAAATAAAGGAGGAATCATGGAGGAGGAAGAGGAGGAGGCGCTGTGCTACTTGGACAGGGTGCTGGAGGAGGAGGAGGTGTTTGATTATGGAGATGGGGAGCTGGATCCCATCACTCCGATACATAGACAGTTCAAGGTGAGACGGCTGGACAGCTGGATGCAGGGAAACACACACACACACACACACACACACACATACACGCTTACACACACACACACACACACACACACACACGGACACACGCACACGCACACATACACGCTCATATACGCTTTTGCTATTCTAACACCATGACCAGGCTTGACTAAAAATAGCAAAGTGGAAAGTGTTGGTGTGTTGGCATCATGTGCTGCTACGTGTGCCTGTCAGCCATCTGTGCCGGGAGTGTGTGTGACAGCCATTGGATGTCTCAGCCTGGCCTGATGAGGCGGCTGCTCTGGAGCACATGTCTCCTCACGCCTTTTGTTTCTCTTTCTCATGGTAACTTCTGCTTATTAGAAAGTGTGTGTGTGTGTGTGTGTGTGTGTGTGTGTGTGTGTGTGTGTGTGTGTGTGTGTGTGTGTGTGTGTGTGTGTGTGTGTGTGTGTGTGTGTGTGTGTGTGTGTGTGTGTGTGTGTGTGTGTGTGTGTGTGTGTGTGTGTGTGTGTGTGTGTGTGTGTGTGTGTGTACCCACAGTAGATGAATTGACAAAAAGCAGGGGCTCCCCGGTCACTCTTGATAGTGGCCCTTTCATCACACACAGAATAAGAGCAGAGCGCTCAGCAGAAAAGACGCACAGTGTGTTTGTGTTTGTGTGAAAAGCGTTAACTTCAAAGTGCACACGCACACACACACACACACACACACACACACACACACACACACACACACACACACACACACAGGAGCAGGTTTTCTGTGGAAAAATCCTTCCACTGCTCGCATGTTTCTCATGCTGCCCTCTTGCCACACAGTAGCTCTTTGTGAAGCAGAGGGAAAATACTCCCGCTGTTGGGAAAAAATGAGTTTTTCCCCTTCCCCGTCCTGTCTGATTTTTTCATCTCGCTGTTACATATTTGTCAGTGAAGGAGTAAACTTGACACGTCACCAGCAGATACACAGATCCTCTGAGTTGTGTGTGTTCATTTGGACAAATAAAAAAAAATGCATTTCTCTGTTTGAGTCATCGGGGTTTCTACAATTACCTGGCAGCACATCTCAAAACCATAAAAGTCTAAGAAATCTTGAACGGAGTTCACGTGGCATGTCATTTTAATAAGAACACAATGACACTTATTTATTTATTTAAAAGTCTGAGGATGTGGATGTGCATCATATTGTTTGTGGTTCCCTAAAATTACTTTAGCAGTACTTTGAGGAATGTTGAAGGAATGTGACTGATTTCTAGTTTTCTAGCACTGGTCCTCAGGAGAATTCCCTTTTAGTTTGGTCCAAGGAATACAAGCTAGGGATTAATCGATTAGTGGTTTGGTCCATAAAATGGTGAAAAATGTCGATTGTGTTTCCCAGACCCCAAGATGGTGTTTTGTTTTGTCCTCACACCAAAGATTACTGTCATAGAGGAGCAAAGAAAGAAGAAAATATTTGCATTGAAGAAGCTGTAATCATTTTTTACTTTTTTCCCCATAAAAACTACTTGAACTGATTAATTGATTATCAATAGTTGGCGATTAATTTAGTAGTTGATTACTGATTGATTCATCGATTAACTGTTGCAGCTCTAATACGAGCACTTGAACTGGTTGAGAGCTGCTGAAATCCTTCATTACACTGAATTACATCCTTGACCGAACACTTTTCACAATTTGATTAAAAGCCTATATTTTTTTGGCATTCATCAAAATAGTTCACACCAACATATTTCTCATTCTTTATGAGGTAAATATCTTCTGTTAGTGCCTTCTATTCTCCAGTGAACCAATTCCTAATAATCCTGCAATCAATCAATCCTCTAATTTCAACTTTATACTACTCACACATACTATACGTATGCAATGTGAATGTATTGTACAGTATACTTGCACTCTGGAGGATAACATCAGTAGGAGAGGGCGGAGTCTCGCCGCTATTGGGATAATACGATGAGGTCATAGCTCCTTCCCCGTCTTTATCGGCCATAGCTGGTGTACGGATATCATTGTGAGGATCTGTCCGTGTTAATAATTAATCTTCCCCTCTGCTCCCATGGCTGCTCTTTGGCCTCTCTGAAAGTACATGTATGACACACAAACGTCACCTGGACAACAGATCTCCAGTTTTACGGCCGCTTTTGGCTGTGGACCGTGTGAGGTGCGTCGCCTCAGCAGGGGGCAAAGAGTGAAAGTCTACCTGGGCAGGTGCTCAGGTGTTTGTCTCAGGGAGTGTTGTTCATTTGTTATGAGGTGGCACGCAGTTTTATGAAGGAGGAGAGTTTGAATGAGGAATTCCTGAGTAGTTTTCAAACCACTTAAGATTATTAATTACTCCTTTTTTTTGTGACATGCTTCATCAGCACATTGACCTGAGTTTAGATTAGATCATAGGTTCTTGCCATTGCCAGTAAAGTGTGAATCATGGTGTTTATATGTAATTGTTACCAAGCACTTTATTAGGAACACCATACCACATTACATTTACTCATTTGGGAGACGCTTTTATTCAAAGCGACTGACAACTGAGACTAAAGCTTCAGTACAGCGGGAGAGCTTGCAGTCGGCTGCTAAATCTGTTCAATAGTGCACAGTTACAGTCGGTATGTCAGGGTGTGAGGAGAGGAAGATGCTTTAGGAAGATATGAGTCTCAGGAGGTTGTTGAACTTAGAGAGAGAGGGACGCCCCCTGCCCTGACGACACAATACTGGGTTGGGCCTCCCTTCGATCTTGGAACGGCCTCAGTCCTTCGTGGCTTGGATTCCACGCGACTCTGCTCCATGTTGACGTGATCGTATCACATTGTTTTCTGCAGATCTCTCCCCAAGCCGTTCTACTGAATTCAGATGATTGGAGAGAGGCCACTGAAGTTCACTGAACTCATTCTTCCCGTTCTTCAAAGCAGTCTGAGATGTGGTGTGTTATCACACTGGGAGTAGCCATTAGATCTGTGCAGGGTAAGGCTACAATACCCAGATAAGCTGTGGGCATTCAAACAATGATTGGTATTAAGGGGCCTAAAGTGAGCCAAGAAAATAATCGCCGCACCATCACAATACCCAGCCTGGTCTGTTGACACAAGGAAGGTTGGGTCCATGGATTCCTGCTGTTGACACCAAACTCCGAGCCTATATCTGACGCCTCAGTAGAAATTCATCAAACCAGGCTACATTACTTTCGCCGCTGCGGCTTCAGATTTCTGTCCTTGTCTCACATGAGAGGAACCTGACGTGGTCTTCTGCTGTTGTAGACCACCTACCTCAATTTTGGACGTGTTGTTCATCCTAAGATGCTTTTCTGCTCACAACAGCGAGTTATCTCAGTTCCTGTCAACTCAAACAAGTCTGGCTCTGGCCTTTTAATGTCTCTCATCAACAAGGTGTTTCTGTCCAGATGTTTTTCACGCTGCTCTTTGTAAACTTTTGGCTGTGAAAACCACAGGAGATCATCAGTTTCAGAAATATTCAAACCTCACTGAAGCTCCGGATCTGTAGCTGCAGGATACTATGCCACATGATTGGCTGATTGGATAACTTTAGCCGTTTTCATCTTCATACTTTCACATAGTGTGAAATATGTTTTATTCAAGGCGTTCTGACTTGATGAGATGGCACAAGTGAGGATTCCAAAGATTCTGTATAACACAGCTCATGTTCACACATTAAAATTAAGATATATTTCATCACAATACACCACCAACATAAAGGGCCACAGAAATATATGCACCACAATGTAAAACAACTATATATGGCAGAATATGTTAGAAGTACAATGTTTGAAGTGCCTTATAATCCAGTTTAAACTAGAACTGGAATATTGACGTATAATATCACGCGTTTGACTGCTTCCTGTCCGATGCAAGCTGGGATAGTGTTCACCCTGCTTCAGGAGGGATAAGCGTGGAAGATGGATCAAAGATTTATTCTGATATATTGTAGAACAACAACAAGCCTGTGAAGCATTTTCACCTCACTTTACCTTTTCTAGCTCACTGTCTGCAGCTCTATTTCTCACCTCTACTCACGGAGTTCGGATAATTTTTATGTGCGTCTTATTCGGCCCATTTGTTTCTCAAACATGAAACTAATGAAAATCTTAAAATAAAATTGTAGCACTTGGTGACTTGGCTTTAAAAGAGAGTGTAAAAAAGAGTGAAGACACGCAGGCAGCTGCTTCTCATTGCAGTGCACTTTGGATTTGTATATATTTATATCATGTTTACCTGATGTGATAACTGCAGTGGGATCATGCAGGAAATGAGCTTGAGTCATGGAACTGTAATGTAGCGTTGTTAAGAAATGAATTACTGGATTCAACTATGGCAGAAAAGAATGTCTTTACAGGTCCAGACTGCTGCAAGGTCAGGGCTAGGGCCTGCATAATGTCAATTGTAGTACTCTATGGGGATACCACACATACCCATGCCATGGGTAAAGTAAAATGAACATGTTTGTGTGTGCACAGTAACTGCATGTATAACATTCTGTTGTGTTTTATCTCGCAGGGAGGCATAGAGAAAGGGCTGGAGATGAAGAAACTGGTGCTGTCTGGTTTCTTGGCCAGTGAGGAGATCTACATCAACCAGCTGGAGGCTCTGCTACTGGTGAGACACAACCACACACACACACACACACACACACACACACACACACACACACACACACACACACGCACAGTGTATGTAACTTAGAATATCATTTCATTCATTCATTTTTTCGGACCAACATGTCAAGGCTCATCTACTGCGGCAGCATGTGTGTCGCAGCGCTGCTGCTGTGTCAGTGGTTTGTGGTTAATACTGGTCATACTGAAGGCAGGACCACAGTTGCAGAAGTTTCCTGAAATGCTAGCTGAAGATGCTTCACCGAACTAACCCGATATGTCATATCCTGCTGCCGTCAGCCACATGCTGCACTTTGACCGACGTGTATCGAGACTGACATTGAATGCAACCTTAAGAAACACTGTAAATCTCTGACGACACAACAGGTCATTGTACAATTTAACCAATAGGTTTCTTCCTGTGCTTCTCCACTTCCCCACTTTATTGAGGGATTGTCTAAAACACAAGCTGCTACAGTTTTATAATGAAGCCAAAGTATTTTTACACCTCTCAGTGTTTCCCATATACGGATTTATTTATGTTGATATTGATTCACTCAGCCCTTCCTGGCTCAGCTCTCTTTCTCTTTCTCTCTCACCGACACACGCACACACTTACACATAAGCACATTGTCAGAACGACTAAAAATAGCATTATTTCGTCAGTGTGAACAGAAATGACGTACTTGCATAGGGAAGTGAGATCCAATCACAAGTGGTCACCGGAAACACGTGGAGATGCATTCTCATCCCAGGTGTGAACCGACGTAAGCTGTCCACTTGTGATTGGATCCATCGAGATGGAGGTTTACACAAGCTCCGAACAGAGCCAGTGGTCAATCAACCTTCTCATTTGCTAACTACCCCAAATACCTCCTGTTTGTATTGACACATCTCACCTCATGTGAAACTCCACTGGCTGACAATAGATCAGATGGCGGTGAAAAGAAGAGGGGCTCCACTGAATATTTGTGTAGCTGCTCTTGCTTTTATTCACCTTCGATACCGCACACAGTCTTTACCAGTCTGCAAAACCAATCATCTCTCTAACACATTTGTCAAACCTGATGGGAGGCTTCTCAACTAGCAGCTTTCCCATCGTGTATAGACCTGCTGGGGGCTTCGACTGTGCGTCTGCAGCTGTTATCAGTGCTTTTAAGTGAGGCAGCCTGTCTGATTAGCCATCACGCAACCCCTGCAATCAGTGGGAGACTGACTCATCATCAGCTCTAGAGACCTTTTCATTCCATGATGTGAAAGCCTTTCTATCTTCACTTTCTATTCCCCCCAGTCAGTAACATCGCAGAGGAGAATAAACTCACCGAACTGCAGAGCAGGGATGCTAAGATAACAAGCTAATCACTGTGTGACACATAGCAAGCTGAGATAACTTTATTTTTCCAGGCACTGACCCAATTAGGCCAATTAACTGCCCCAAATTGTACCAACAGCCTGATCTGAAATTAGAATTGTGTTTAAAATAACGTTTGTGACATAGTAAAATGCTGTATGAACACATGTTATTACAGGAAGCTTGAAATTGAGGAGAAATCATTTTAGGTGTGATGCCTTTCATTCATTCATTTACAAGATATTGAAGATTGGTACTAACTCGGCTGAGTGGTTTTCCTGAATCTGTCCGTTCTCCCTGACTGTGATTTTCACAGCCCATGCGTCCTCTGAAAGCCACGGCCACAACCTCCCAGCCTGTGCTCACCATCCAGCAGATAAAGACCATCTTCTACAAAATCCAGGACATCTTTGAGATTCACAAGGAGTTCTACGACGCGCTCTTACCCAACATCCAGCAGTGGGACGAGAAGGTCACCGTGGGACACTTGTTTCAGAAGCTGGTGAGTCTGACGTGAGCCCAGAGATTACAGTGTGGGGATCTTTTCTTCTCTGTCATTTGCAGGGTACATCTAAATGACTGATAAAAGTAAAATTGCCAGGCTTCTTGCCATTTGTGCTCAGTGAACCAACCATTCCAAATTAGACTGTGTGTCTGTAAAAATGTTGTACTCTTCAGCCACACTGTCATACTCAGTGTCATATTTGCACTGGATCATGCTGCTTAACACACTCTCTCTCAATACATCATGTAAATAATGTGTGTGGACGAGTGTGTCTATAGAATTGGCAAGGTCCCAGTTCTCAGCTTGTGAGTTACTCCTCCCTCTGGGTTAGATCATGACATTGTCAGAGAGAAGATAATGTAATTTTAACAGGGCTTCAATAAAGCGCATTACATTCTTTAATTCTTTAAAAGCATGTGCATACACTGCAATGTGTGTGTGTTTGTTCGACATAATGTAGACGGGCTGAGGCAGCATGTCATATCAGAGACTTTCAACTTAGATGTAAGGAAATAGACCTCTGGTCTGAGATTTTTCCTACTCTTCCAAATAGAATTCATGTACAAGTTAATGTCTATTAAGTGTGTGTGTGTGTGTGTGTGTGTGTGTGTGTGTGTGTGTGTGTGTGTGTGTGTGTGTGTGTGTGTGGTGTGTGGTGTGTGGTGTGTGTGTGTGTGTGTGAGAGATCCAGAGGCAGTCGTGAGTAAAAAAAAAGTTGGCCAGTTTAAAAATCATTTGGTATTGCGAGCACTAATATAGCTGCTATGATTGAGGTAAATAAACCCTGGCACACTTTGCCCTGTGAGTTCACCCTTAGTACGTCGCTCTGAGGACAGGCAGTGAAAGAATATTATATATTAGATGTTATTACAGAATTAGGTGTCAGTATCTAATGCTAAATTTGTTCTAGCTGTGTGAGGGTGGAGGTGGCTCAGGAGAGACCTCAAGCTGCACCAGGGGAGTGATTAGCACACCTACAATTGTCTAATAACTCCCTTGGTGAAAGAAGCCTGTGAAGAAGCTTCCAGGAGAGGATAGAGATAAAGGAGAACACGTGTGAGACAGAAGCCGCCGGGCAGAGTCAGACATAGTTTAAGTTGTTATATGTTTCGTGTTTTCCATTAATGAAAGAGTTAGCGTTGAGCGGCTGTGGTTCTGGTGTGTGTCGGGTGACCCAGTGGCAAACACCCTTGCCACCCTGGGTCACCCGACACATTTTTAGTCCAAATATAGTCAATGCTTGATTCCAGCTCCTAGTCATCAGTGCACAAGTAAAAGTCGAGCCACAAATACTGAAAATCCGGATCAGTACTTCAACGTTGGCTGGCAGCGTTGATTTAAAAACAAAAGAATGTGATGAAATAAAGAGAGAGAAATATAGGTTCATATCTGTGCAGTAGACAAGATCTTTACATTGTGTTCATTCACACCTCTGTGACTTGGTTTTTACAGAAACATCCCAACCTTAGGATGTCTGATTAATTCTGACATGAAGCTTGTTTCGTTGACTATATTTCACTATTGGTTTTCAACATCTCACAAATGGTTTCAGGTAGCCGCTGTTATATAACATGTCGGACAGGATTATTATTAGAAGTCACCCACTATGACTCAAAGATTGCCAACTTCCTGTTTATTTATGGGGGAATTAACAAGAACTATACATTTATATCCTCAAAATATCTATTTAAGTACTGGTACAATAAGCTCTACATTCCAGAAGACAGATAAACTTAGGGTAAACTGCGGAGAGCGGAGAGTTTAACTCATGGGTAAACTTTAGATTTAATGAAACATTTATCTGATAACAGATTCTGTTAAATATTCAGAGGGGAAAATGTGTCGGCAAGATTGATTAGTTACGCTGCATGAGCTTATGTTGCATGAACAGAGATCTCATGTAGAAATATTCTATGATCTTTTAATAGTTTAATTACTTCCTGTTGGCCCCTCCTCCTCTCTGGGGACCCCAGGAGGTCACACCACCAAGTGACACCTATTAGTGAAGTCATCGGCTCCCATCTGTGCTGCGTTCAGTATATGTGCGTACATGAGCATGTCATGGTGTAGCAGCTAAACATTTAGTCAGAGTGGCAGTGTGAGAACACAGATGGCAGTGTAATTAAATGGTCTGCTCCCCACTGCCTTTCGTCGGCAGCACCGAGGCCATTGGAGCGTCGCAAGGAGGCGGAAGCAGGCAGACGCAGGATAAAAGTCAGCCAGAGTTCCAACTTCTCTCACTTTCTTCAGTCAAGTGAAGGGTTCAGCTGCGTCCCTTGACTGCCAGGATCACATCTGGGTCCTGTTCATTCTCGTCTTCAGAACCAAAAGTTCTGCTGTTTGGTCTTGGCAACGTGTTGTTGCATTAAGCATGGTAAACTTATATTAAGGGGATGTCAGAATGTTGGTTAATTCAACTCATGTTGGTTCAGGATTATCTCACATTTTGAAATTTGGATTGCAATGATATCTTTTTGGTTTTATGATACTCAGTCGTCACATTCATGGCTCTCTGAGGTTAAGCGTTAAAGATCCAGGGCAAACAGTGAGTTCAACAACAGGAGGAACTGTGGTCCATGGGAGACAACAGAGAATGGTGCATGTACTGCACGTGTTCTCTGTGCAGTTGATGCTGATGAATGCTGGGATGTTTCTCTTCAAGATGGCAGTTTCAGGTATATAAATACTATAGATGTACTGCTAATTGCTAAATATGCATTCATATTCAAAATAATCATTTTCCAAACTCTGTAAAGCGGCCTTGGGTACCTTGACAGGTGCTATACAAACCCAGTTTATTAATGTTGTTGTTATTATTATTAATATAAACTGTGCTATAAAAAGGAGGCCACCCTTTAAAATAACAGATTCAACATGTCAGAAAGGATTTAAATTATTTACATTTTGATCAAATAGATGGTGCCTATTGCTTGTCAACATGCTATTATTGTCCTTTCTTTCTCTTTCAGTCACCAAACATGACTGCCTTCTCCTTCACACTTCCACTCACAACGTGGTTTTCCATCCCACCACTTTGACCCGAGATCTTGTTGTTGAAGTGTGGGCACGTCTCCGTGACAGACGGAGCTTGGGAGGTTTGATACTGGTCACATGTCCAAGGAACATGATGAGCTGATGAAACACCACGACAATGCCATTCTGCTTGTACCAAGTCCTAAAATTCTATTTATGAAAATTCAGGCATCGCTCATTTTGGTCTCTTCCTTCCATCCAAGGTTTTGGTGACGCTTGTTTGGCTTATTTCCTGTCTATTTAACTCTTTATGTGCCAAAACATTTGTGTCAGAATTGTGCTGACGATGACTGGATCACAAAATAACTGTGTTTTCATTGCTCAACCATCTGTTCTTACTAAGGCAGTGTGTTCTCCAACATCTTATTCATTTCATTGGAGGCCGGATGTCTCCCTCACAGCCAACTCTGCACTTCCCACTCTGAGAGGAGGTGGAAAGAGAGGAAATGAAAATACTGTAGGAGGAGAAGGGATTTAAGGACAAAAGTAACAAGTCTTACTCATTCAATCTATTCAGCCGAATCCAATCTCATTGCTTTAATTGTGTGCAGTCACCTCTTCAGCCCAGCCGTTCAAGCTTAGCTGTAGCAGGATGCATATTCATGCACTGCTGGTCTGCAGCTTGTCTTACAATGCACATACTGTACAGTGCTGCAGAGAGGGGCCGTTTGACGAAAGGGAAGAGAAAAGAGAAAGTGACGCCGTGTCACCCAGGAGGACTGCACAGAGCTACCGGTGGCATCATGGGAATGAGTTTAGATTGTGTTCACTGACTGTATCTTGCTCTGTGCGGGATGGGAATATAAATGAATTCACCACAGTAGTATATGAATTTTTAATACACTAGTGTGACCTGCAGAAGTATCAACATGCTAACTGCAACGTGATGCATGTCTTCATTTCTCAATCCACTGTATTTTGGTTTACTACCATGACACACAGGAAAACCCTTGTCTCATTGTGTCTCCATTATCCGCCAAACACTTGAGATCAAATAGAGACGAGGTAAATGGCACTGCCACAGTCCCTCGTCTTTCCCCTCGCACCTGCTTGTTTCTCCTGTACCTTTGAGTCTCTGACCCTCTCTCTCTTCCCGTGTGACCCAGGCCAGCCAGCTGGGAGTGTACAAGGCCTTTGTGGACAACTACAAGGTGGCGCTGGAGACGGCGGAGAAATGCAGCCAAGCCAACAGCCAATTCCAGAAGATATCCGAGGTGAGTTCATGGTCCAAAGAAGAAGAAGAAAAAAACAAATGCACATGGAACAGCAGTAAATAGGGGAAGAGAGGCGAGTCCAAACATCCTCTTTTTGACAGGAAGTGACAGCGTTTATGGGAAACGTCTTATTTTTGAGGAACACCACTTCAAAACACAGTGTATGGACACATGAGCAGCGCACGCACATTACAAGGTTTGCACTTACATAAGTCCACCGTAAATCAACACATTTGCAGCAGGCTGGATATTTGATTCATTTTGGGGTTGGTTATGGTGGCGGCGGAGTTCTAGGGTGCTAAAAATCCTCCTCGTAGCTTTGAAGGTGTTATACATGTTAATTAACAAAACATCTGTGACTGCTGACAAGTGCAAAAATGCCAAACCTGAACACAGGGGATAGTAAGATTCATCTTATAATATTTGAAAATATAATAATAACCACCTTCAGTCTACGTAGCATTTAAACTTAAGAGCACAGTCACCTTCAGTTTCTAAATATAAAACCCTTCATTTCCTGTTACCTTTGTAACCTGTTCTGCCCTTGCATGAAAAGTTACATTAATAAAAATTGTTAATGTATGTATCGATAGATTATACATAAGAATCTTGAGCATAATCTTAAATTAAGATTTCTTTTGTCATTGTGGTCATTAATAAAACAAAAACTTGAATTTCAGGAGACATCAAAACCTCAATAACCTTAGAAATTAATATTCTTTAATTGTCATGCTGGAAAGGTGTGTTGATGGTTGAAAACGTAATTCACCGAGAGGTAAATGAATAATGAAAAAATCATTAAAATCACCTTCAGCTTACCCACTCTGCTGCAGATACTTTTTCATTAGTTCTGCCAGCCCTCAGCCAAGCAAGCACATGGTGGTGGTGATGTCTGTTTATCTGTGTGTCTGTGTGTGTAGGTGGGGTAGCAAGAGCATGGTTGTGTGTATTAATTATTCAAATTGATTATTCCCCTTTCAGAACCTCAAAGTAAAAGGTCCTAAAGACTCCAAAGATTGTACCACAACTATCTCAATGGAGGGTAAGTGTGTCTGTGTGTGTCTGTGTGTGTCTTTGTGCCTATGTGTATATTGTGTGTATGTGTGTGTGTGCGTATGTACGTTTGTCTGAGCTGCCTTGGTGTTTTAAGACTCCAGTCCTGCCCCTTCTACTTGTGTATGCAGTGGCGGGTTTTGGGAGGCAAACTGGCGCATGGGTGAGCTCTCTCTCTCTCTCTCTCTCTCTCTCTCTCTCTCTCTCTGTCTCTCTCTCTCTCTCTCTTTCCCTCTCTCTCTCTCGCCCGCTGCCTGAGAAAGGAGGCAGTGAGCAGGAGGACAGAGTGAGGAGAGGAGAAGAGGGATATGGAGGTGCTCCTGGTCCTCAGACTGTGTTGTAACTGCACATACGGTAACGACTGCATGTTTCATTGAGCCAACTCGATTATTGTTAGATTGTAGGCTGTTTGTAATGGGCTTCGCTGTAATGTTCAGACAGTTTATTAATAGGCTGCCAGTTGATTTGTGATGCAGGCATATCTGATTGATAATTTGAGCTACGTGCACTGATGCTTATTATGAACTATACATCGTTTGCTCGCTGATGATTTTCCTGTTCATATACATTGATGTGCTGTTGTAATCGAAGTGATAAAATTAGTTTCTTTTGAAGCTTCAGAGCTTCTGTGCGGTTGCTGGGTGATGATCATCTGGGAGTGCGCTGTTTACCAGGACTGACAGACTCCCAACAGTTCATGTCTTTTTTTTAAACATTCATAATACACAGGACAGCATCTGCTATCTGTGTTTAAAAGCAAACCACGTTTAGTCAGTGTCAGGACCGCCAGCCGCAGACTGCTCCCCGTAGAGAATACTTATCACCAGAGCATCGGAAACAAGTCTGATCTGTGTGAGAGAGGGAGCGACTGTCTGTAAGGAGCTTGCTCAACTACTGTTTAGTCTGCCGGCATCTCGAGTACTTGAGCTGTTTTGAGGATTTTGCTCAACCGAACCAGGTGGTAGACCTTGTGCTGCAAGGGAAAGAGGGAAATTGTAAACTGTCCAGATCATGCAACGATAAGCAAACATGATGAGCAAACAATGTGGCTTTTTCCCCAGGCTGACGAAGTCTGGGGCGAGTGTTGCATGTACCTGTAAAGTGTCTGTTCATCTTTGAGCCCATTCTTTTTCTTATTCTTCACCCCCCTGAGACTACGCTATGTAATGACTAAATAACTATGGGATTTGTTTGCTTTATCACAGGTTGCCATGGTAGTTGAATAACATGAAACCACTTTCATATTCCCTCAACAATCAGTGTTTGTCAGCAGTTGGAGCGATGGCCTTGATTACAGTTTGTGTTGCGGTTCCTTAATAACCCGGCGAGGCGGTCGAGGGATTTCTCTACCTGAGTTCGGAAACTAGCACGTCCTCTTTCTATTCCCTCCATGTTTCTACCGTCATGCTTTCTGCCTTTCTTCCCTTTACTCATTCTTCCATCCTTTTTTCCTTCCCAGGGATTTTACCTTACCCCAGCCAAATGAGCTGATATGAGCTTTTGTGTACTTTTTTTCAGGGAGGTAAATCAATTTGTCAGGGTTGTTTGCAATAAAGCTCGCCCTCTTATCTTCCTGAGACCTCCTAATGGATGGATGCAAATAGCAACGCGAGTGCTGAATCAAACAAGCATCTCACACCCTGTTTTACATGTAAATTGGGACTCTTGCCCTCTTTCCCTTAATCCTTACAGGCCCTCTGCCTCTCTGTCTTTCTGTCTTATTCATTTTCCATCTCCTTTCGGCCCCGGTCTGTCCTCTCAGACCACCTTCACAGCTCACGCCTGGTATTGGGAGCTGAATGTTTTGCCAAATAGCGTTGAAAAGCTGGCAGATCCTGTCTGTGTGTGTGTGTGTGTGTGTGTGTGTGTGTGTGTGTGTGTGTGTGTGTGTGTGTGTGTGTGTGTGTGTGTGTGTGTGTGTGTGTGTGTGTGTGTGTGTGTGTGTGTGTGTGTGTGTGTGTGTGTGTGTGTGTGTGTGTGTGTGTGTGTGTGTGTGTGTGAGAGAATGTGTGTGTGTTGTGCTCGTTCAAAGACTTTGCTAAGATGGTCTATCCCCTTGTTTGCAAAGGTGAACTATCTGTACGTTAGCCAAGTGGTCAGGGCGACCTTGAGAACAGGACCAATCAGAGGCCCCTCGCTGTGACAGGTCTTCGACTTCCAATAATCCTCCTCTGTGTCTGATTTTCTCTCCGAGTCTTCAAACTCTGACTTTGACTGAACTTTGCTCCTTCTTTTAGAATTTGCCCTAGTTTAAAAAAGGCTCTCATCTTGCATCGGTGTGCAGACGCATCTTTTTATACACATTAGCATCCGTGGCCATAATCCTTATCTGGTCCTTGATTGTGCCATTAAGTATTCTGATCATTCATACAGTATCTACTGCTAGAATTATAATGTTATGTTCTATATACCAGAAAAATGTCTGATCACTAAGTTTTTTCTGTACAGTCAAGACAGTTAAGGACGAACTTAGCTTATTCAGACGTCACAGTTAAAGGTGTTTGTTATCCAGGTTTGTATTAGGGCTGAACGATTAATCGCACTTGCGATTATATCGCGATATGATGAAACGCGATTTTCTAATCGCAAGGGGCGCGATTCTCCGGGTCACGTGATACGCGAGCGAGTGGAGCGCTGTCAGCAGTCAAGCTGCACTTTAACCTAACTGCCGTGTCGAAGAGGAGCGCCGCGTCGGTTGTGTGGAAGTTCTTTGGTTTAAAAACGTACCGTAGCATCTTCACGGGGCAACACCACCAACCGGTATCAGCGCTTGACACAGCGCCACCGTCCCGCGGTGTACGGCCAGCAATACTCCGTATGAAAATATCTCACGTGGCACCGCGAGGTGACGAACACCACGACTATTCCCTCGTTAAAGAGACAGAGTGCTACCAGAGAGAGAGCTCTCTCCCCTTCTCCTCTTCAACACGTCTCGGTCTCTGTCAGTGTGTGTGGGTGTGGGTGTGTGTGTGCCCGCGCTAATTATAATCGCAAATCGAATCGCAATCGCAATATCTGTTAAAATAATCGCGATTCGACATTTCCCCCTAATCGTCCAGCCCTAGTTTGTATAATAACCATTATGTGACTCATTCCACACTGAAACATTATTATTATTATTATTATTTTTTTTTTGTTGATATTTTGGGGGGTGTTTTTAAGCCTGAACTGATAGGACAGCTGTAAGTGTGAAAGGGGGGAGAGAGGGTCCTTCGTACACGGGGCGCCGTAGCTACCAAGTGATCTTACCGACGCCATCCCGGCTGAAATATAACCCTACTATTTAATGGATTTCTATAAAAATTTTGGCACAGACTGTCCATCAATGAATTTCAGCCGCTATTGTGACTAACAACACAGTTACAAATAGAACCAAAGGCGTAACAATACAAACTAGGAGATCAAAAATCTATGCAACTCACGTACAGACTTCCACTGAAAGCTCACATCGTCGCTGCAGTCACATGCTTCTGATACTTGTGTTGTACCCAGAGTAGCCTTGAGTCGCCCTTACTGAAAAGGAATACAAATTACACAAATATAATTGGATGACGTTCACTGCCCTCGCAGTCAGTGCAGGTCCAGTGTGAAGTCTTCCAGGAGGTAGCAGTATTGGTTCACTGAGCGAGGACCATTGATATGGATGACGCATTATTAATGACCAGAGCGTGGAGAAGCTTCAAAGTGCATCAGCAAAGTCCTCTAGAAGATTCTCTTTGGTCTCATAGTCGCTGAGCATGTTTGCACAGTGTGTGTTTGTGTGTTTCTATATATATATATATATGTATATATCCCTATACATGAGGGGAGTGTGGAGTGTATAGATTTTCTTTTAAGTTGAATATGACAAGCTCATCTGAAAATGTTCCCTTATTCTTTAATAGAATGAGAGTAGAGGGAGAAGAAGAGAGAGATGCTGTCTGGAACATCATTTTAACTGTGTACGCAACTGCGGGGAGCAGTGTTAGGTGGTTTTAACAGATGAGTGTGTAGCACACGAGGATGAAGTTCAGCAGTGTTTCTACCCCTCTGTGGGGGTAGAGCAGCGATTGCCCGGGATGACCTGCGCTGCATACAGAAGCCACGTCGCTCCTCTCCGTTTCTGTTCCCTTCGGCTCGAAAGTCAGTTGCTTCAATTCTGCACATTTCCCTGTAATAAATGGAGATTAGCTTGAACACTGAGTGGAACATCATCAGCTGCTCTCTGAAGTTCAATGCCCTTATAGATTAGGTATGAATACCCTTACTTTCTTTATTTTTAGCATAAGTGCAGGGCAACATTATTAAATATTTTTTTATATATATATATATATATATATATATATTCTTTATTTTTATAGTGCCTCGCTTCACTAGTGGCATTATTATTTTGCCATTATTATTTTGAGACCTTGAGTTGTTTTTGGCATTTCATTACATAACTGCCAAGTCACCAGAATAACCACCAATCAGCTTTCCACCTTCAACCGCCAATCTGATCCTCAACATCTATATGTGTTTGCTACTTATCTCCCTTGGGGCTCTGCCATCATATATCTCCCCTGTTGTCATTTTTTTCCCTTCCAGTGTCTGTTTCTCACCTACAGTAGAGCTGTCATGCGTGTCAGACCTTCTGCTGTTCGCATTACATGATAATAACAGAAACATGATCCTCCGTTGATCCCCACATTAAAAACTGTGGCTACATGTCTAAAGGACAACTCAGCAGTGTGGATGCTTGCTGTCATGAAGTTAAATGTTAACCGAAGAATCATCATCATCATCATCATCATCAGTCAGTCATACTATAGGTGGCGGGTCACGTCGGTGTGAGCTGAGTTGAAGTGTTTGTTCTTGTTTGTGCAGTGGAACTGTGACCTCGTGTGTGAATGTTTGTGTCTTTCTTTGATGACAAAGTGTGTGTGTGTGTATGTGTATGTGTCTGCAACACAGACTGACTCAGAGCCCTGGTCTTCTCTGTCCACAGCTCTCCTTTACAAGCCGATCGACCGGGTCACCAGAAGCACCCTGGTCCTTCATGTGAGTACAAAACTTGTACGATTTTAGAAGAAGATAAAGGTTCTTTTCAACCTTTGGCGAACTGACCCTTTAACTTCTTCTTAATTAACAAACACACTGAAACCTGAATAAGATGGATGCTGTGTCCACAAATCGGAAACTTTAGTCATGACACTCGCATGTAGTACAGTGTGTACACAGTATACTCACCCCGGTGGTGCGTGAAATTTGATGAGAAAGAAATGTTGTCCCAAATCTAACACCACCATTTTGCGCTCACATGAAATAACAATCTCAACATGTGACCTTGATTGTCGTCGCCTGCCAACTATCTGCCGTCATTCTACTATCCTGTACTTGCCTCCTGCGTCGTGCGAAATGGAAATGATGCCGCCATTTACTCTTTCCTCGCCTTACAAATTTGAAAATATGTTGATGGTTCCTTCTCTTCCACTACATAGTCAAGATGGTGACGTTTGAGGGTCAGAAGTGTCCATTGTTTCACACTCAGTTTTTTATTAATTGCGCTGCATTTTGCTCTATTCATCAGTTCAAACACACATGCTCAAAATGGCAAGTGTGCGTTTATAGAAGTATGTAAATTTAGACATAGTAAGACTGCACTTACAAGATCTAACCATTCTGATAGACTATAAATAAGCATAACTCTTTGCATGAATAATAGTAAAGTAAGAACAGCCAGGATGTACATGAGTTTATTGCATGAATAAGTTTGCATAAAGCTGTCAGGACAACAATGTGTCCAGTGCATCCGAGGACAGTGTGTGTGTGTGTGTGTGTGCGTGCGTGCGTGCGTGCGTGCGTGCGTGCGTGCGTGCGTGCGTGCGTGCGTGCGTGTGTGTGTGTGTGTGTGTGTGTGTGTTTTCTACAAAGGTCATGTTCCTGTCACTCATGCAAACTAAGAGGCTGTAAAAAGAAAAAAAAATTGGCGGTGCTCATTTTGGAAGGAAGACAGAAGCTCGAGTCTGTCAAGTCGGCTGTCCTGCTCATCACCCTGCTACACTGATGAAAGCAGCTTCGACAAAAGCAGGGAGATTAGATTCTCAGAGGTCACTGCAGTGTTCAAGAAAGCTGTGTATTTACAGTGCAGTTAAGAACGCAAAGAAAATCTGGAGATGTGCTGCATAATTTTGGATGGATTTTGAAAAAAAGCAGTATTTGCCGCTATTATTAGCAATCAGGAATTCATTTCTGATGACATACAGAATAAGGTCAAAATTACATAAAATGCACACCTTTACTAGCTGTTGATAAAAACTTTTTACGTTATTGTAAGTTTTCTGTATCATAGCACTAGACTGTAACCGTGCGTCTCCTTGTAACGTGTGTTTCAGGACTTGCTAAAACACACTCCGAAGGACCACCCGGACTTCCCCCTGCTGCAGGATGCTCTGCGAATATCTCAGAATTTCCTCTCCTCCATCAACGAGGAGATTGACCCTCGCAGGACTGCCGTCACCACACCCAAGGGAGAGGTGTGTGTGTATGTGGGGAATGAATGTGGTTATGGTTCATAAATGACCTTTTAATTGCCTAATAATAACTAGAGAGGGTCCACATACTGTAATGAATATAACAGCCATCGTTGCCCTTCTTGTCTTTTCCCAATACTCCCGGTTTTTCTTTCCCTCTTAGCTGACCCAGCAAAGACTAGACTCTAATGAGTGGATAATGGATTAGCAGAGACAGATGGAGGAAACGATTCCATCCAGAGAAAGGCAGCCGGTATTAATACACCGTATGCTCCCTTTGCCTATTGGTCTATTCAGATAAATCAAAATCTTCATGCTTGTCTGTCGTCTCTATACTTCCCCTGAAAAATGACATGTTGCCATGTGTGTTCAACATAAAACATCAAGTCAGACTTAAAAGCTAAACACGTCATACAAGTTAAATGTGTGTTAATATAGGGCTCGTGGTAAATTATTGCAATATGATTTTCATCAATAGTGATTAGGACCAAAGTTCAATATACTGTTTATCGATGTATTGTTTATGCATTGTGCCAGCATGGTGAGGTGGTATAATTCATACTGGGTTTTAATGTTCAACCTCAGATTTGTAAAATGTTTAGCAAAGTGTTTGTCAGTCACCTGGACATAAAGATAAAGAGTTTAAAACCACAACCTTCACTCAGGAGCACAGATCGGTCTTTACACTTGAAATAAATAATGATTTGACATTTATCGCAATAATTATCGTTATTAAAACTGTAATAATTATATGTTCAAAGAACAGGTTTTGCTTGATGTAATCATCCTTCCTTGCTTCCAAACAAAGTGATAGGGGACGTTAACCCAAAGCACAAAATTCACTCCTTTTGTTCCCCCGGATAGTTTTGTTTCCTTGCTGAGTCGTGGTGGACGGACAGTGACAAAAAGAGGAACATTTGTAGATGCTCACTTGATCATTTTAACTCAGACTGCTGAAACCTTATATCAGAAACTCTTCTGAATACGTCTTTGCACGGGAGGGGGGCTGTGGATTCTGTCCTCCATCACTAGACAGGAAGGGTTTTGAGAGGGGATCCATCAATGGCCAAGAGGAATGATTACAGCAAGCAAAACCGTTTCAAAGTAAACACGAGCACCTGACAATTGTTTAAACACAGATTTGGAAAAACTGTGACCCAAGTAAAAGTTTAAATGTGATGGAAAGGGCAACATGTTTTTTGTTTTTTTTAAAGCAACCAAAAAACTTCAGTGTATCTTATGGTAGCCTGTAGCTGGGGAGTAACACCGTTTGGTCTTGGTTGTGTGGCTGTAATGAGATAATTATTAATTTGTCATTTGACATTGTGGATACATTTGAAAAGGGACTGTAGATGCGATTAATAGTCAGTGAAGTGACCTATGATGAAAGCTGTGCAGCCATAATTTGAATAAGGTATCCGTTCATGTGGATACAGTTTGATCTCCCTTAAAACCCAGCTGTTTGGTTGCTAAAACCCAACACTGATCCACCAGTGTTGAGTTCTAAGTTTGTCAGCCTTGTGTTTGCGTCGGTGGCACAGCAAAGACTGACATCAGGTGTTCTCTTAGGCCCGACAGCTGGTGAAGGATGGCTTCCTGGTGGAGGTGTCGGAGAGCTCGAGGAAGCTACGGCACGTCTTCCTCTTCACAGATCTGCTGCTCTGTGCCAAGATGAAGAAGACATCTGTGGGGTGAGTCCACTTCATTTAATTTTTTTCTCTCTACATCCAAAGTATCAAAACTGTATATTTACCACAGAGGGAATAAATGCAAAGCGGGCGAGCTGTTTGAAGAGCCTCTGTAACAGAGAGGAGGGGAAAGCAAGGATTTTGCCTCCAGTGTTTTATGGAGTGGAGGAGAGTAGCAGAAGTTGGAGGTTTTGTGTTTAAGGAGGCAACCTGTTTGTATCTGTTCGAGGCAAAGTACAGAGAGCTGACAAACTGAGTGAGTGTTTTTTGTGTTTGTGTGTGTGAATGTGTGTGTGAATGTGTGATGCCACTTCTAAAAATCTTGACACACGTCCATTAGATTAGCTGTCACATTTAGAGGACGAGGTGTCGCTGGCTTCGAACGCACGGCGGCTTCTGTTCGCCAGATTTTATTTTATTCTGGGTGGCAATCAGCAGTTGCATTGCACATCACTACCAGAGCTGTAAATCAGACTATTGTATTTTTATCTCATCGAGCCGCCTACATGCTTCACAGGCCGAGACACCATTAAAGAAAGAAACTCAATTTCCTTTGGGTTAATTCACTGATGCTCCTTAATCCCACTGAATCCCACGATTATCTCTGTTCTGTCATTATGGAATTAGTCATATTTACATTGACCTCCTGAATAATTTTCTCTTTTTCTTTACATACAGTAAAGTCAACCTTTGCTGTTGCTACTAAAGAAGATTGGATATGATGATGGTTTTCATTTACATAGTCACGGATCGAGCCTGTTGTTTGTGTATCTGTGTGCAATACCTACAAGGGTGACTGAAACGAAAATTGAATCTGTGGTCTGTAAAACCAGATCAGGTCAAAGGGTTTGACAATGAGATGTACATCAGCAGCTGGCAGGAGGCGTTGATGGGTGTGAAATGAATATATGATGAATAAATCTTTGGGTGGAGCGACCTAACTTCTCATCCGAATAGTCCTGCCCTTTATAGAACAGACGGTAGTTTCATTTTTTTTTAAATAATCTAGTTTTTCTTCAAACCAGAAGACAAGTTCATATTCTGACGGTAAAAACCAGACTGATTTGTTGTTGAATTTTGCATCAGTGTAATTTGTCTGATCCCAGAAATATTTCCTTTCCTGTCTGACACCATCCTGTGTTTGAAGGATTACTAGCATTTGGTAGTAGTGGAAAACACTAAATGACAAGTAAAAGTCCTGTGTTTGAAGTTAAATATCAGCTAAATCTACATAAAGTATCAAAAGTCAAAGTTCTCATTGCATCATTAACCTGTTGTAGCAGGATGAGGTGACTTTTCAAAAATATTTTACGTCATATTCTTACTGATGTTCACATGATCACATTGTGTGCAAACTACAGATAATTGTTGTGCAGTAAAACGTACAATACTGTCGTGCAGTTTCATCCATACCTCTGATTATATGTATTTTACTCATCTTTCTTACTCTTTATTCCTGGATCCATCCATCCGTCTTCATCCTCTTCTTCCTCTTCTTCCCATCTGCAGTCGTCACCAGCAGTACGAGTGCAAGTGGTACATCCCTCTGGCGGACTTAACTTTCCAGACCCTGGACGACTCCGACTCTCCGACCAGCATCCAAGTCCTACCCGAGCACGAGCTGGAGGAGATGAAGATCAAGATCTCAGTCTTAAAGAATGAGATACAGAAAGAGAAGGTAATCCCGCCGGCTTTTATTGGCATGTAGAGCAGAATCCAACGTATTCCCGGAGCTTTGAGGGTTTAGTCAGAAGGTGTGGGTTTAACTCTGGAACAGGGGACTTTAAAAACTTTTTAAAATAGAGGCCTCAACTGATAAATTCTTTTTTTCTTGACTTAATAAGAAAATAAAGAACAACCGAAAGAGTCACTGTAACTGAAATTACTTCATGTGTGAACAGGAGCCATATGAACCAAATAAAGTATCACAGTTCATACTGCAGACGCACTGGATTATCTACTGGAATGGCACTTCACAAAAATACTTTTGTGTATAATCTAGACACCATGACGTGTGACAGCCTCTAAGATTGACACAGTATACACAAGAGGAATCATTTGAGAGCTGTTACTGTACGATGTGTTGGAACATTTATAGAAACAGTAGTGTGGGAAACATCACCTCCAGGATTCTTGAGAATCTATCTTCATCGCTTACTGTCTTTCTGTAAGAAAACACAAACACTTTCAAGTGACTCAGACAGGATGTTTTGATTTGAGGCCAGCAAAACGTTGATAGGGATCTATTATTCATATGCTGCTATTATTTATCGTAGCATATGGTGACTTTCATGGAAGACTACCATGTGTAAGTGATTTCTTCACTGGAACCACTCCACCTTCCTTTTAACACCCACACCTTTGTTTGTCTAAGACGGGGTCAAGGTAAGGTTTAATGTGTCGCGTAGGGAGGTGCATAAGAACACAAGTCAGACCTGTATGATTCTCAAATTGGGGGAAGACATGAAACTCAACACCATTGATTTACTGTGTATAAATGTAAGAAAATTCCTCCCTCAAATTGTTGAAGTCTGGGCAAAGTGCTTATTCACACTTCCGCTGAAAATGTTTTCCTTCACATCAGCCTTCATTCTGTTTTTGACAGGGATTGTAAGAAGCCATTTTAATCCTCTTGCAGTTACTTATATGCACCGCTACTCACCCCCGCAACCCCCTGAGATAGAGCGAACCCCTCAGGAGAAGAGAGTTCCTGTTATTCTCCTCTGGCGGCATTAAGTTTGCCCACTCGGGGCACAGTGAGCGACCACGGCTGGCATTTAGAGTCAGAGGAGGCCGGAGCACAGAGATTCAGCTGATTGTATCCAGGCTCTGACTCATGGCTTCCTGCTGAGGGTTTCGGAGGATGTGTCTGTTTGTTTTCCTTCAGTGCTAGCACAGAACTAGATCTAGGAATTATATAAAAAAAGACTCTTGCAGAAACAGCACACAGTTTCCTGGGGCTTATAGACGATCTTTCCTGGAGAATAGGGAGGATTTCGATAAGATGGTTTAAGCTGATAAGATCTTGACAACAGCAGCAATTTTCAATTTCATCTGATGGTTTAGTTCAAATCAATAATATCAAATTAAAAGCTGTTTTGTCGGAGAAGTTAAAGTTTGATGTCGTTTCAGTAGATGAATAAGAAATAGGGATGCACAAACATTCAATTCACATAACAATCATATTTCAGTCTCCTTCATGCACAAAAAGGAAAAGAGAGCAATTCACAAAGCAATCTTCTTAAGTCTATCAATCAATGTCAGATGAAAATTATATATCATATAATATGATATCAATTCATCTATTGATTTTTATTTTCTTCTATTCATTGTTGACTAGAGCTACCAGAGACCAGAAGTGATGTCTTGGATTTATTTTGATTTATTTTCAATTGTCAAATAACTCAAAATGTATAAAAGAAAAATCCTTAGTAGATTTTCCAGGAATATAACATCACTGTTGGTGCGACATAATAAGTCTTACTAATTTCAAAAAGTATTGATGTTGTGACATTTTACAGGATTTTCTCACCTATATATTACATTTTTGACTGGGAAATTACCATGCCTTAACTTTTTTAGCTGCGGTTTGTAAAATTTGGGGACTTTTGTGGGATGTATAATGTTGCCATGGTGAGTTATTTGTGCCACAGCTTGAATAATGTTTTTATTTTGACCTACATTTTATTTTATACATTTTTTCTAATTGGCACATTTAAAATATGCCAAATTAGCTGTTAGCAGGTCATGCACCCATGAATGTTCATAAAAGCATCATTAAATTACTCACAAACATAGAAATGTAAGGAATTCTCTTGTGATCTCGAGTTATGAGGAGTGTCTCATTTTTAAGCAGATTTGACTTGAGGGTCTCTGTATCACTTTATTGATTGATTTAATTAAATGAAATCCTATGTGGTTCTGCTCGTCTCTGTGCATGTGCAGAAAGCGCCAAAGGGCCAGAGCCGCGTGGAGCGTTTGAGGAAGAAGATGAACGAGCAGGAGTCGTGGCTGCTCACACACTCCCCCACCATCCCGTTCCGCATCCACAACAAACACGGAAAGGTGATCTCTCCATCTGATCTCACCACTCTCTGCATCCATGTATCTGAAGAGCTCACGTCTCACCACTAGGGGGAGACATGTACCTTTCCAAAGAGTCTTTGGTGATTATGAGAAGTTCCCAAAATAAAAGTCTCATGACGTTGTGAGATAATTTCACATCACAGTTTTTTCTGTGATTTCCACTTTAAACATTTGTACATACAATTTGATATATTCCAATTTAATTATCTTGCTGTATTGATGTTAGTACAGAGGAGTTGCCCTTGATGTGGCTGACAGTGTTTTCTGGGTTTCTAGAGCTACCTGTTTCTCCTCTCCTCTGACTACGAGAGGGCAGAGTGGAGGGAGAGCATCCAGAAACTCCAGAAGAAAGGTAACGCTGGCCTTGAGTCAAGCTGTTTTGCTGCATGAAATGGGTTAAACCACTTTTTGAAACACTGCATCACAGAAAAGTGGAAGTTTGACGACTGCTGTGTGTGGTTACTGTGCGTTTTTCCAGATCTCCAAGCGTGTGTATTAAGTTCTGTGGAGCTTCAGGTCCTGACCAGTTCCTGTTTCAAACTCCGCACAGTCCACAACATTCCTGTCACCAGTAACAAAGACGGTAAGAAACACTCACACACAGTATCATTTTCATTCTCTTATGTGTGGATGCTTTGTGCAGGGTTTTTTTCTTTTTCTTCTCAAACAATCTCAAACACACAGTCTCCCTTTGCGCCTTCATTTCCTCCCTTCTTTGAGTTTAAATTCAAACAAAAGCATCTATTACATTCTCAGCACAAAAATAAAAAGCCACAGAGAGGGGGGTTCTTGCAGGAGATGAATCTAGGTTACAATATGTTTCTCATCTAGCTCGTAGCAGTCAAGGCCAGGCATTGTGTTGGTGGTGGCCTGCGCTGAGGTCTGAGCTCCTGTGTGTGTGTGTGTGTGTGTGTGTGTGTGTGTGTGTGTGTGTGTGTGTGTGTGTGTGTGTGTGTGTGTGTGTGTGTGTGTGTGTGTGTGTGTGTGTGTGTGTGTGTGTGTGTGTGTGTGTGTGTGTGTGTGTGTGTGTGTGTGTCTTTGCTTTCGCTCCAGATCTCCACGTTGCGAACTGCTTTCAGAGGCTGGTGGTGACATTAAAGCCATCTGGCTGACCTAGTCCTACCTCCTCAAATGGCTCAAAGGGTCCCTGCTTTCACATGCCCACACAAGTCAAACACACAAACACACACGCACGCACACAGTGGGAGGCACAATGTCTTAATTCTTTTGACAATATACAGGGGGGAAAAATGGTATCTTTATACAAGTGAGCCATTATTTTGAGATTCAATACCTTTAAAGTAGCACTGGGTTGTATTTTTTTTTTCAAATTTTATTTGGTATTCTGGTGAACTTTGGATGTACAGTAACTGCTGTGGTTTTTCTACACTGAACTTCCAGAGGTCAGAACTTCCAGAGGTCAGTTGCCAGTTCAACGGGGAATCCAATGTTGTTATTCATCCATTTACTTTTTGTCTGTTGTTGAAAAAAATAGACCTTCAAACTTAGTATCTACATGATATCTCAGAATATTCAAGCCACTGGCTGTTAACTTGTCCAAGAAATTAGATGAATCCAGCAGGCTTCTCTTCCATGCAACAGCTTGTCCTCGTCTCTCCTTCTCCTCAAGCCTGCTCGGCTCCAATAAATCTGAGTTCACGTTTTTTTTACAGTATAGACTTCACCGTGAGGACATGCCATCACATAATCTGACTTTTCTATTTTGTATTAATCATGTCAGATTAAACCAACAGATCTTTTGATATGATGCTTGATGTGATGGGAGGATATTTAAATGGATTGTTAAACTCTTATCCAAGTCAAGAATATGTCAATGACTCCTTGATTTATTTATTTTTCTCTTTAGACCATTTTCAATATTTATTTTAGAAAAACAATGAACTACTTGTTTTGATTCACTGATTTTCTCCAAATTTTATATATGACTTCAATTTCATCGACATTGTTTAAATATCATTATCTATTTGATTTGCATATACTTTTTCATACTAGTTTAAAGGTCCCATATTGTCAAAATTGAGATTTCCTGGCTTTTTAATACAAGAGACCAGAACTAACTCAGAATTATTTTACCTTTGCAAAATTCATCGGAAACCAGTGTCGACCACGGCCGGCGATGTGTAGCTGCTGCTGGACGGTGGCAGACCGGCGCTGTGACTGGAGTCAAAGCTGGACGGTGAAGGAGCGGGCGGACACGCCGCCGCAATCACAGCGCTGGTCCGCTCCCTCACCATCCGCAACAGCCGGCGTCTCTGCACCAGCAGCAGCTCCACATCAAGTCAGCTTTGTCCAGCATCCCATCTCTTCCGTCGGCGCAGGCCGCTGCAGACATCGGTTACCGATGAATTTTGCGTAGTCGGGGAGCAGAGAAATAGTTTTTCTCCAGGGCTGAAGCTGCCTTGCTCCGGGACAAACCCCTTATTTTTCCCCCAACAGCACAGTGAATAGACACACAGAGACTTCTAAGTGTTTGAGGAGGTGGTCAGCTTGGCTGTGCGTCGCTCAAAAAAACAGTCGACCAATCAGAAGAGACGATCATATATGTTTTTTGGACAGGCCAAAATCGACCTGTTTCTTTGCAGAGCTTCTGAGAAAAGAGCTATAAAACCATATTGGGATGTTTTTTTGTACTTAAAACCACAAAAATATGCTTCAAAACTTCAAGTTGAACACCAGGAAAGGGGTATAATATGGGACTTTTAACATTTGTACTGCAGCTCATTTACTAAAATAGTTTGACACAATGTTAACTGCTGTGGCAACACTGCCTCCAGGAGGTTTTCACTCACACGTTAACTGGCTCAGCTAACATGAGTAAACCCTCGCCCCTCTGCTCAGTAAGAGGTCCATCACTTTGTTGATACCTTCCTTTTTTTTTCCAGGGAGGTGATATCCCTGTGTGTTAAAACAGAGCTCCGGCCTCACGTTTTGTCTTAGACTTTTGAACCCCTTCCTCATCATAAATCAAACATAAACACACACACACAAACGGACGCAGTAGGGGTCGAAATGGAGACCAGCTGGCGGAGGAATTTCTCATAACTAAGAAGATGGACGATTTGCAGAGAGTCTGGAATATTTTGTACTTTAATTTGACTCCTTTGTTTGAATCTTTATGAATTAGCACATGATAGTTGATTATTTTTTTCTGAGTTTCCTCAGTTTATTGTTCAAGTTTGTTTCAATTTCCCTCTAAAGACGCCACATAGGCCACCTCGAAGCTGAACCTTTGAACCGAACACACACACCCCCCCCCTATACAGACAGTTAACCCAGGGAATGAGTGCCCAGCTCTCAGCAGCCTTACAGTGGATCCCCAAACCGTCCTGCAGCCCTCCATCGTAGTTTATTTACCTGGAAGCAGTCAGGCTACACAGGCCTAAAGCAAAGCAAGAGTGTATCCCCCCCTTTTATGTGTCTGTCAGAGGTACAGAGGCGTCTAACAGGCCACCCAAAAAAACATCCACCCACGAACATCCAGCCGCCTGCCCAGCTCAGCTGTTATGGCAAAAGATGGTGCTTGTTGATGTGAGGTCCGTCACTGATGTGACGAAAGGTTGTAACAACATTTCATTTTTACTCAAAATCCTCAATCAGATTTTCTTCTGTGTTGTATTCCTTTCTTTTTGAAATGTAATGTGTTGCTTCTTAAACATGAAGCCATTACTGGATGTTGAAAGCATGGGAACAGTTGTTTTAGTGGAAGTTGATAGTGATGAGTTTATCCACAGTCTGGACCACCCAACCAGAGAGGAATGAAGAGCCCACCTGCTTCCCACTGAGCTTTTTCATTTTTTAAGACTTCCAAATGGTTTTGTAAACCTTCCTCAACTTTAAAGTGAAAGTTGAGGAAGAACATTTCCTTAATCTTATTCTAAACCATGTGTTCCTGGTTGGATTCACCAAAGCAGATAAAACAAACACAACAAATGTTGCAAGAGTTTGCATTATTCTAAATTTTGACGTATTTGGCAATTTTTTTTACTGCAGACAAATATCGGTTTCAATATCGGTTATCGGCCTCTTAGATTTGTAATAATCGATGTGGGTATCAGCCCTGAAAAAGCCATATCGGTCCATGTTTCCATGCTTTATCTTGGCGCCGTTTGCAAACTGCAATTTCTGAATGGCTGCTCAATACAGTACGTCACCATATTTACTCAAGGACCTGGACTAACTGCGCTGTGTGCTTGTTTTCCAGATGAGGAGACTCCTGGCCTGTACGGCTTTCTGCATGTGATCGTCCACTCTGCCAAAGGATTCAAGGAATCAGCCAGTAAGTCGACCAGAAACAGCATTTTGTTTTCTCGCTTTTACCCCACTTGTGCACACACACTCTGGCTCAGCATCCCGTCACACATAGCTGCTGTGCATACGCATGTCTGCCAGTGAAAAATAAGGTCCAGTCAATCACATGCAGTGTCCATCATGCTGTAAGCCACTACCAGAGACGGCAGATGGGTTGATGGAGAGTAGAGGGAGACAAAAGGGGGATTCTCAGAGGAATAGTTGGAGTAATGTGGTTGTTTTAATTTGCAGACATAAAAAAATGATACAAAAACACTCAAGGCACATAAAAAGGAAAAACAAAGAACATCTAAAATCATGGACAGCAGCTTTCGAAAACAGAACTGCAGTCCCTATTATCACCTATCTTACACAAATGTTGACTTGTCATGTGTGCAGCTCTCTCTCTGTGTGTGTGTGTCTGGCTGTGTTATCAGCCGAGTGGAATGTTGGCAGGACGGACATCACACACACACAATTTCAGACGTGACAGTAGTGGACAGCTGGCGCACCGGTACGATGCTTGCCATGTTACAAGCACCAGTTCAAATATCAAATATCTGGAAAATGGGACGGAAAAGGGAGATATATGATTTCCTCAGTTTCCATGACATCCCCTCAGTATCTGAAAGCAGGCATTCTAAAATTTCTGGGGGTAATGGATTGGAAAGCTCTCTCCTCTAAAAGCCTGTTTGATCCTCGATGGAGCGCAGAGGTGTGTGTGTGTGAGTGATACAGTTTGAAGTCAATGTGCCCAGTGGAGCATACAGAACCAAGGTGGGGCATGCAAGCAATGGAGGCAGTGTGGGGTAGATGACGTGTTGCTCTTGTTAGTGATCACTATAGTAGTAGTGAGGATGATGATGACCATTAGAGGCGATGTTCCTCTTAATGGGGGTCAGAAATAACCAAACTATCAGTGGAGAGTGAAAACATGGGAAAGACGAGGGTTTTGTTAAAGGTGTGCGATATTAATATCCCTGTCAAGCTTATGAAACTTATCCAGCACAGGCGGACCTTTTCCCCATTTTTTCCTCGCATACGACATGTGTTCAGAAAACATCCCAGAGATCACACAGATTATTGGTCTGAAGACGTCTCGTTCAAAATACCATCCCTTTTGTCTTCATAAACCCCTCCCTCACCACAATGTTTCACAGATGTAGCTCAGTGATGAGACGCAATTTGCCTTTTTGCGTCGTAGTTGTCGCGTGGTGACGTGCGATTCAGCCTTCGTGTGTTGGAGGTTTGATGTGGTTTCAGTCGCATTGTTGATGTCTCCTTCGCTGGGGTAAAGACATTTCCCCCCTCTGGCCATGCATTCTGTACATTCTGTACATTTTGAATGATTATCATATCAAAATCAAATGTATAATGACTGGAAATGCAATCTTTTTTACCGTGGTTCAGATTGTGAAACAGATGTTACCAGCAACAATAGTCTCTCTGTGGCTTTCGGATTGAAACATCACATAAGCGTGGTTCTAGAGGATCTTACTGGAGCTGTGTGTCTCTCTCCCCCCCCCCCCCAAGTGGGAAAAAGGCTTAAAACTCAGCCCAGGGCAAAATTATCAAACTGGGTCATAGCTGAAGGAGCTTGGAGTTCTATCTCCCAAATATTCTGTTTAAAAAAAAAGGAAATCAGCGGAAAACATGGCCTAGTGACAAGGTGTGAAACATGTCACTTTGTTCCTCGTTTATTCGCATCAATGACTGACCGTGTGTGTGTGTGTGTGTGTGTGTGTGTGTGTGTGTGTGTGTGTGTGTGTGTGTGTGTGTGTGTGTGTGTGTGTGTGTGTGTGTGTGTGTGTGTGTGTGTGTGTGTGTGTGTGTGTGTGTGTGTGTGTGTGTGTGTGTGTGTGTGTGTGTGTGTGTGTGTTCCCGCCTATATGTGTTCAACAGCTGCTGCAACTTGATGCTGTAAAAATGGAAGTTGCCCTATGCTTCACTGGAGGAACAGCGAGCACAGATCCAGAGTGAACTGCCACAGTTGTTAGAACAGAGAAATCACACAGGCATTTTAAGTGAGTCCAGCCGCACTAGTGTGTGTGTGTGTGTGTGTGCGTGTGTCCGTGTGTCCGACGCAGGAGCTCGTCCAGCAACACCTCCAGAGATTTGATTTGTATAAATAAATGTTTTGATGCAGTAACAGCACAGATGCCAAAGGGACAGTAGAAAGTTACGTAATAGCGAAATACGGCGCTTTTGTTTCTTGATTCAGAACAAACTTTTTCCCCCCCTCACTGCTGTTCTCTTACGAATTAAAGGTAAACCACTGCTGGGAGGGTCAAATATTCTCATGACTCAGGATTTCTGCATTTAATCAAATCCAGCCATGAGGCTACATGCTTTGTCATTTCGTTGTTTGCCATGTTGTTGTTGCTGTTTTTTTGTTTTGTTTTTCTCCCTCCGGTTTCCATCGAAACGATCCAGTTATCCTTATTTTGTCCTCTTAGAAGAATGTTTTTATTTCTCCCCAGGCCCTTCGAGCGAAACATACACACTGGGAAATGTGGCTGTGGGGACACTGATTAGTTTAACTGATTATCACTTGTCGTCTCATTCTGTGGAGCCGCTGTTTGACCCAGCATCCAACACAGCCCTGAGCAAAGATTAGCCCCCTGTATAGGAACACAGACACACAACAAGGGCTGCAGTCCTCAGCTAATTGATGTGGAAAAGGATGGTATCCATTAACCTATGAATTTAGGGGTCAGAGGCCCCATGCTGACCCTCATACTATGAGCCTGATAGTAACCTGCCAGGAAAGATTGGAAACCCATGGAGTTTGGCCTCTTTTCCATCTGTCCTACTTACCGAAGCCCTCCCGGATTCCATTGCCAGGACACAAAAAGTCCTTTCTAAATATGCCGTCTCTGGCCTTGTTTGAGTTTTAGGTCTGGGTACATACACACTTTTCGGATGGAGAGGAAATCCACTTCCAGGGAAATCGAGGCGCTGAGCAGGACTATGAATACTTCTACTCATGGCTGGGTGAAAAAGAGAGGTTTAAACTCACAGTAGTGTCTGAAACCAATGCCCTGTCCACTTTTCTGAACATTTGACACAACCAAACATCTGTTTGTAGTCATAAAAACTGAATCGCAACTTTGTCCCGCACTACAAAACTAGCTGCGTTAGCTCAGATACGCCGAGGCAGACTCTGACAGGTAGCGTGTGTGTGTTTTCTGGGGTGTCGGATGTCAGACCAGAGGTGAATGCAACCAGCTGAAACGCTTCCGTACGTAGCGGAAGAATACAATAACTGCTTCACTTTAATAAATATCCCCCAGATGGCCACAGTGAAATTCCCCTCGGCTGAACTTTTTTCATACCACCACTGCAAATCTTTTCCTCATTGAGAGTAATTATGCCAGAGCCTTTCGGGATGCTGAGAAAACAAACAGGGAAGGAATGAAACCAGATGGAATGAGATTCCATTATACATTATAGTTCCTTTAAGTTATAGATGCACAGCTGCGTACAGGTATGTCAATGTCCAGGTTGGATGGTTGGTGTCATTTCATATCGTTAGCCAGGCTCATGTCGGGCTGTTCTAGATAATACATGATGTCTGTCATTCTCCAAGTGTGTGTTTATATATATATATATATTTATATATTTATATATATATATATAAAGATTCAACCAACTCCCCTGGCTCCCTCGTCCCAGTCTTGGTGACTCTCCGTGTGAAAGGTCAAGCCGTGCACCCATCCATCATGCTGTCAGGTGGAGCTGCCACCCCAGGGGACCCCGGGTCCAGGCTGCAGGACGTACTATAGACACTTCACAGACAGCCGGTAGCTCGGACCGCAGGAGCAGCTACGGCAGCATTGGAAGAAACACATTAACAGACTTAATTGCTCTGTGTAAGAGTCGAGCACGAGCAGATATCAGGGAAGCAACGGCCGTGGTATGAGGATGTAAAGAGTGGAGGGGGGGGCGAGTGTGAGTGTGAACACAGACAGGAGATTGATGTCGGCTCACAAACGACAACATATTGACATTTTAAGTGGCTATTTGATTTTGATTGATCGTGACCTTTTTCATCCTGTAACTGCACATTCAGTACAAATCTAAAATAGATATTTACTCACCTTCAGTCATTGTGAAAACTTTTTTTTTTTAAATCTGAAAATGGGTTCAGGTTGTGGACGACAACTTTGAAAACGGAATTTGTGTTTTACGTTGATGTTGACAGCAGCTGAACTTCGATGGAGATATGCATTTGTATAAAAAAAAGGGACTTCAGTGAAATATTGCATTTTGCACTGCAAATATTGATCTAGCTTTTGCAAACGCTGCAACACCGAAGCACCTTTGTTCAATGCCATGGTCCATTTTCTGGATGGAGAGTTTACAAGATACATTAGAGCAGAGCTGAAGCGATTGAATGGGTAATCAATTAGTTGATTGACAGAAAATGGATGAATGAATGATTGAAAAGAAAAAGTAAAGTAGGTCAAAAGTAATTTATTCCGGCAAAAATGTTTCTAGCTTCCAAGACGATTTTCTCCTTTGTCGTGAAACTGAATAACTGTTTGCTATTTGCTGACATTTTATAGACAAATGATTTATTGATTAACTGAAAAATAATTAGTAGATTTTTAAATAATGAAAATAATTGTTAGTTGCAGCCCTGTTAGATAATAAAAAAAAACATAACCTTAGTGTGGAGCAACTTGTTGTCAATAAATACTTTTGGCCTCTTATTATGCTGACCTTGAATGAAATAATCTCCATGTTGTGTCATTACCTTCTAAAAGTCTGTTTTAATGGGTCTAATAAACATTTTTTTACGAGAGGATGATAAAAATGTGATCAGACTTGTAATTTGAACTCATGGTTGTTACAGTTTCTCATAAAAACTCCACAGTTGTTGTCATTTAACTGTGACAAAGAAGTCAAGAAACCTGAGTTGTTTATATATAGTGACCTTCAGTTTTCGACCGGCTGTCCATTACTATTATGTCATTACAATATCTGATGGATGTGTTTACCCTCTGTGTTTCCTTCAGATCTATACTGCACCCTCGAAGTGGACTCGTATGGATACTTCGTGAGCAAGGCCAAGACCCGAGTCTTCAGGGACACCACAGAGCCACAGTGGAACGAAGTCAGTCACCGAAACGTCGTCTTTGACTGCTCCTTGCCGCCATGCGATGTCCAATGTTTTAATTCTCCCTTTTTCCGTGTCATCCGACAGGAGTTTGAAATTGAGCTGGAGGGCTCCCAGCAGCTGCGGATCCTGTGTTACGAGACGTGTTACGACAAGAGCATGCTCAACAAGGACGACAACGAGATTGTGGACAAGATCATGGGCAAAGGGCAGGTCCAGGTGAGGAGAGGACAGTGGCATCTCAAACACAAAGCTGCACAGAGACAGACATCTGTGTTCCTCTCGGGGGAGTTTTCCCAAAACGTGACTCATTTGAATTAGCTGTCTCGCACAAAGAATTGGTTTTGTTATCGTGGCCTCTAATGACGCTGGCTGGGTTAATAGTCTGAAAGAGAGTTTGTTTAAAGGGGGTTTTCCCCTGTTTTGTTATTAGAAATGTCCCCTGTAAAAATCCTTGTTAACCAGGAGCTGCCTACACAGTGGAATCTGTGGCTTTACGGGAATCGGAGCGAAATGCCGTACAGAGGAGTCATATTTCCATTTTTTTCCAGAACTTGGTAGGAAAAATTGGTTTAGTCAAGTGAAGCTTGAGTCCTGTCATTTTCCTGCAATTCGGTCAAATTGCTCGCCGTGCTAAACGTTTCCTGTTCTGCTGCCTGGTAATCAATCGAGCTCCACTCCATGCATTACAGCTCAACTCTCAGGGCTTTAGTGTTCTCGTGTTTTTCTCAAGAGGTGTACGTGTTGTCTGCCAGAGTGGAGCTTGGAGCGGGTTATTTTTAACCAGCTTCACAGGTAAGAAACCAGTTAAAACATTTCGCAGCTTGTTCGTTGCCGCTGCTGCTCATAGCTGGTAGAAGGAGCGTCGATGACGAGCTGCGGTTTGAAAACAAATCTCCTGTCTAACGCAGAGAGGAAGTTGGGGAAAACATGAATCACTCACCTAAGAGACGGGATTTTGCATCTCAAAAATATCTTATGAATCTTCAATGGGTTTGTTGTTTCTCCTCACATCAAAGCTCCTGTTGTATATCTTTCACACAGTCCTCGAATTAAAAAAAAACAACACCCGCAACATTTAGAGTTTGTAGTATTTCCAGTTTGTCACCACCACAATACAGGCTTTTCTTTTTCGGTTTGGTGATTTGTGTTCTTGAATGTTGCCTTGGATTCCATTTGATGAGCAAATCTCAATGTGACATTTGTCTCTTATCGTGAACTCGGTTGTTTGCCCTTTGTTGAAACAGGTAGTTCTCGGTTGTCATAAAGAATAGATGTTATAACTAGTTTTACATCTGGTCTCTCAGATGAATAAAACACAATTGCATTCCCTCTTCTAGTAAAGAGGAACCATTGCATCTGTTCACAAAAGGTTCAGTAGTGAGTCTGTGGTTCAACATCGTATCTTTTATGACAGTGAAAGCTGCCCTCTGGTATGGCTGCCAGTCAATGAGACTAATGCCGCCGCCGCCGCTGCTGCTGGGAACATCGACTTCCAGCCAACAACAGCCGAAAGACCAAATAAATACACCACATGTTGGGCTGGCTCGCTGTGAGAGGGGGAAAATAGAGAGAGAGAGAGAGAGAGAGAGAGAGAGAATGGCATGTTCTGTCCCAGAGTCTGAGAGGGTGGGAATGTTGTGTGTGTACTATAGAAGAGATTGTTGGGATTAAGGATATGTACAGTAGTTGGCAGAGAAAGAAGTGGATGATTTTGATAGAGAGACTCTGTCTCCCTCACCACAGAAGGTAAAGGCTCACTCCCATGACTGCAGAGTCACTTTATTGTCACCAAGACATGATGAAATCCTGATTTAGGGCCGATGCTTCATCCCACTTAACCGCTCTCTCATGTCATATGGTTGTGATGACAGCCAAGGAACCTAACGGACTAATCGACTGACACATTTGACAGTGAATTAGCTGGAGGGACATCGGTCAGAGTACATGTCTAAGGAGACTCACACTCGGAGCCGAGCTGTTTGCTTTTGCTGGTGAAGCTGAGTTTAGAAGGAGCCCCTCTGTGTTTTGTTTTCCTCTCTGGAGACCCTCTGATTTATTCAACAAGCTTGTGGAATACTGACTGACCGTAAATGGGCATATTGGGACTGGAGTTTTCTTCTTTTATCCCCCCCCCTTTTTTTTAACCCACTGCTGTTACTTCACTTGTGTTACTGATGAGAAAGATGATCTCCTCTGTCATCATGAGATGTTATGAATCGGGCCAAAGATTCAAAGGGTTTCTGATGAGGTCTCCTCTGTAAATGGTCTGCCTTTATGGTATCTTGTTAGTGATGGCCGCCAGTGAGCACCACACACACACATGGAGGGAAAAAGCATAGGAGAAAGATGACAGTAACACTCATGTAAGCTTGATTGAGTTGCTTGTCCACGGGGGAAATAGCTGCCATTTATTTCCAGCACTCATGCCTGATCTCTGAGGTCACGTGGCTATTCCTCAACAATGTCGGAGGTTACATCCCCCCTGTCCTTCAAACTGGACAAAACAGATGAATTCTTCAATGTCTTGCATTTAGGAAAAGTTATCAGTCAGTAGGAGCTCCTAAAAGTTTCCAGTTTGAAAGAGGAAGCGCTGCCTCCGTAGTGAAATCGTTTGGCTTGTTGTCAATGATAGTTCTGATCTTCAAACACAGCCACTGCTTTTGCTTTCCGACTACAAAAACAACATTTTGAATGTTCCCAGTCGATGTTTCTTTTAATCAAACACCCTGTAGGACCAGACCATAATGCTTACTAATGCTAATAATACTGAGTCCTGAACTGGTTACTGCTGGATGGTGTTGTGCGAGCTCTCTCAAGTGACCCTGATGTGCCAGCTATAAAGCTGGAGATGCTTGTCTTCACCGGAGCGATTATGTAACTGCAGGTTAACGGCCCGGTGCTTTGTGTAGCAGAAACACATCATATCACCCAGCGTCAGCAGCGATGCTTTCATCTGGTACCCCAGCCCTCATCACACCCCGTCCCAGCCTCCCCCAGGCTCACCTCTCAGGGCTTTTGTTTCTTGTCTTATCAGGGAAGGAGTTGTTGTTGTTGTTGTCGTCTTTCACACACTCACACCAGCACCTTCAGCAGTTAAGTCAGTTTTTCTGTCTTCACAGAGCAGAGGTTTTCAAAGTGCGAGGTTAAACGGACAGGCTGCATGCCAGAGTTTTAAAAACAACTGGAAGATAATCATTGTGTTTTGGCCTGCTTAATAATGCAGTCGGCAGCTGGAGCAGCAGCAGCAGCAGCAGCAGCAGCTGTGGACCACAGCTCATGGAGCTAATTAGGGTTCTTTAAAACCTTTAGTGCCTGATTGCGGCAAATAGCCTGAAAAATCATGCTCTTCTGACACCTCGGACGGGTCATTAAAATCAATCAAAATCAGAAGGTACAGACATGACACACTTACAGTATTACTTTCGCGAGGAAACATGATCTCCGTGCTCCCCTATAACTCCAGAACTTACCTGACATTCGGAGGATTTAAGGTTTTCGTCAGTATCAAAGTTATCCAGTGAGAGCTGTCTGTACACCCACGGGGACGTGGCAGAAAATAACATTTTAGAAAGGGAATTGATTTTTAACCCACAGGTAACTACTGTAACTTCACTCGATGGCAACAGTATACTTCATTCTTGTTTACATCCACAAAACCCACCACATTATTTGCAGCTGTAGTTCTAAAACTTAGAGTTTGGCCACAGAGGCGGACTTTAAAAACAAAAACAAAAACCTATGTTGAAGCAATTGGCTAACTGCTGCCATCCATGTTGCTGAGTCTGTCACTTGAGAGAGACATGGCCAATGCCACGTGGTGCTGTTACTGAACATACTCCTAACAGTGTTACATTTTTCGTACTGTGTGTCTATAGTGCAACTGGCTTGTTTTTATTGGTTTGTAATCTGGGGGTGAGCGTGTGTCAACCCCCCAAACGTTGACAGTGTTACCAGCCCTCAATAAGCAGTAACATGATAGTTTTGAACCGTTTCCTGGACATAATGGGAGCCAGGAGAAGCTGGGCATTAGGAATGAAAACAGAAATGGGGCGATGAGACCGTTTGTTCCTGGCAGCTCTTAGCTCCCTTCTCCAAAGCCAAGGAGCTGGATAGGGGTGCGCGCATTAGCTGGCACTACAGTAAAACTCCAGGTGCAGAGGGGTTGTAAAGTTTGAGGGCGAGCATCAATGTGCACTCTCGTCCCCACTTAAGAGCCAAAGCTCCTTCCTCCACGTGAAGCATTAGATGCAAAGTTTGACGTTTATTAGTGAAAGTGGTGTTGTTTGGCCCTAATAGCAGACCGGCCATCTGGAGAATCAGCGATGAAGTTTTGTCGGACCAGTGGCACTCAGCCAGCGCAGGAAGTGCAGGCCTTGAGCTCTGATCTAATCTTTCAGGGCTCGTCATGTCAACTTCAGGCTGCCATGAGAGTGAAATACAGCCTGGTTAGTGTTTCTAGAAATATGTGCACTATGTGTAAGCAATGAGGGAAGTGTTGGCGGAAAAACACTGAAAGCAAACGAGGAAATGCCAGAAAATCTGCAAAAAAATAAATAAAAAAATAAACTGAACATATATTTTTGTAATTCTATATTTCTTATAGTCCTCAGAAGAAAACCAGTATATAATTAACACCAAGGGGAACAAAATTAGGTTTTGCTCTCTTTTGCTTTTCATGAGAACTGGGACATGGGACTGGGATGTAATTTCTGTTCAAAATGTCTTGCTTCTGGGGCTCAGTGTGGTGGTATGTTGTGAAGTAATTGTGATGCACATGGAGCTGAGTCGTTTTAATGAGGGTGTGTGTGTGTATGTGTGTGTGTTCATGCCTCAGTGTGTAGATATTAATATACCTTGGTGTCTGATACATGGTATCATTTATTTTGTTTCTGTCCCTTGTCATTTAGGGCTGCGATCTGTCATGTCTGCATCATATACACCCCCTGCGGCCGTACACACACGCACACATGCACACATGCACACATGCACACGTGCGCACAGCTGTCAACAACTAACAGATGGGATCCTGCTGCGTGTGTTCAGACCCCCTGGGGACAAACCACAGACTCACATACACACACAAATGGGTGATGGGCTAATGCATTGTAAATGATATCAATAACTTCAGCCTGCCACATTACCTGGTGTTTGTTATGCTTGTGCCTCCTTTGTCTGCCTAGTGTGTGTGTGTGTGTGTACACAGATTCATTTAGAAACAAACATCTTCCAAGTCCTCATTGCTCTTTTACTCCTGAACCTGCTTATTTTATTCTCTTTGTTCGCTATACAGTGTTTTTATTTCTTTCAGTAATGGATTTTAATGAGGTTCATCCGTCATAGTCTGCGTTTGAGCATACGTTTTTATGCATTTTTTTATTGATGGGCCCCAATTAAGGCGACTTCCTCATCAGACGATCCTTGATCAGTGGAGCTGATAGAAGTGTTTCGATGTTTTTTTTAGACTTCCCTTGTCATCTCCCCTGAAAGAAGCTCCTCACTTAGACAGCCTTCGTTCCCGCTGAAAACATCCACTCCCTGCCGCTTGGGATTCAGGTGCCCCAAATAACCACACGCAAACCTGTAAGCGTTCTTCTTAGATCATGCACACATGCAGGTACACACTTTTTCTCTCTTACAGAGAGTAGAAAAGGAACCCCCCCCCCCCCCCCCCCCCCCCGCTTGCACATTTGATCAACATTTGTCATGCAGCTTAATGTTTTTGTTGTTGTTGGGTTTTTTTCTGGATTCAGCTTGGTTCAAAGCATGAGAAATTAAAATGCATTGTTGTAATTCCATCTTCTCACAGAAAAACTGTATGTTTGACTGTTCTGACCTTGTAAACAGCTGTTTTCTACACAGTCTGATCAACGTGGATATAAAAACCAGGGGCTATTAATCATGTAGAGCAAATAAAATACATTTGTTCTGTGAGACACTGTTGGTTGCACGTTGACTCACACCTCTGTATAGTCATCATTAAATGACTCACTGAGTAATGGCACCAGAGCCATTCCAGTGCAATCCATATTTTGTGAGAATCTTCAAAATTACATTACATTCCCCTTACCTCAAGAGGGAGGAGATTACATCCCCAGTTTACACCCAGTAAAAAGTGTTGGACCAACCGATGGGGCAACATTGCCACCCTTTAGATCCACATTGCTAGGGTAGATAGAATAAATGTCATTTTGGAAAGTGATTATAACTAAATTCTGAATCTAATCTGTTAAAGTACGAGTAAAGAGATGCCAGAATAGGTTTAAATCTCTGCTGCTTCACAAGTCGGAGCCATTGGACAGACTTTTTATTCAGCCCAGTTGAAAGGGTGAACTGTGAACCGTGTAGGACGAGCAAAGCAGAAAAGATTTGCTGTAGCTGTTGGATGACTGAGGAGTCTGTGAAGAATAAAGTGAGACCATAAAAAGGAAGTTTGAAGGCCAAACGATCTGTGTGACCTCATACACTTTTCTCTCACCCTCCCAATATTCCCCGCTCCGTCCATTTTTTTCGACGGCAGAAAATCCAAACACGCTGCCTACGAACCTCCAACGTTTCCAGGGCAAGACGCATGGTAATTGGTCCTCATTACGAGATTACATAATCTTTCAGGGAAGTGTGTGTGATTGACAACAGATGTAGGATTTCCTACCATGAACATGCATATGTAGCACGTGTGGAGAGGGCAGAGAGAGACACGGAAGAGGAAGAAGAGATGGAGGAAGAGACTATAGGACGGAGAGCCCCAGGTGGTGGCCAATTATGTGATGCTGAGAGTTAAAGTGAGAACAAAGGAGCTCATCACAGCCTGACAAATGAAATGCCCTCCAGAGAGACACGGTGGATCCCTCCACGTATTTACTACCGCCCCTTTGTCTCGTGGAAGAGTCGGGGTTCAAAGATAATTGGAAACAGTCTGAAGGGGGGGCAGCCAATACAAAGAGTGTCATATTTGAACACAGAGGCAGTCAATTGTATGCTCAGATAAAACTGTGAGAGAGATGGAAAAAGCTCTCTGCCCATTGATAAGAGCTTTAGTTTTCCGTTTCGACCAAACAGGATCAGTTAACTCGGTTGTTTTAAAGAATTTCCCACTGCCTTAGTAACAGTGGAGCCAGAGAGTTGCGGATAACAATGAGGCTCTGTAGCTGGAGACCAGGACAGAGAGAAGAGGTCATTAACAGTGACAAGTAGATACCCTAACCTCTCACTTGCTATGTTGCACTGCAGTGTTTAAAACAATCAACTCTCATCCAGTGATCATAGCAAAGTACATTATTTTGACATTTTATCAAAGAGAAACCACGCTTTAATGTATGTTCTCTCTTTCTGTGGACTCTCTGTAACATCAGCTAATCTTTCTTTGAACCCTGGGACATTCTCCAAGTTTAACTCGGGTGATTTCCTTGGTCCAGGGTATTCTTCTCCTCTTCGAATTTACATAGAAACACCCACACACACACATTCCCTGACTCCTCTCAAGCTGTGGATTTGGAGACAACAGATGACAGTGGGGGAACAGATTCACCGGTCCCAGTCTGCCTCTCCGAGGGGTAAAGCTCATTTCATGCTCGCCTCTGCCTGCCAAGCTCACTGTGAAGCTCAACTGAAGGATTGTCTAGGTCACACCTCAGCTGTGGGTCTCAGGATTCCCTGTGTGGTCAACAGAGGAACGTTCTCTGCCTGGAGATACACACTTTGGTTTCTGTGCTGTCCTCTTTGATCCACTCACAGGTGTTGCCTATTGTTTTTGGCATTTTTTGTCATAAAGCGACAACTTTTTCTCTTAAATTTGTCATTGTGATGTTGAAACTGATGGCGATAAACAAATCACACCTTAGCGCTTATATTGGTCCCCTATAAGCCTAGATTTCACCGCATGGTTAGTCTTTTTGTGGAACAAGCAAGGCTCTATTTACTGCGCAAAGGAACCTACGTCACCCTTTGCATAACTAACACAAGGAAGAGAATAGGGTTCTCCAGGTACTGTATCTATCAATAGTGATGGATAGGCAAACGGTGTAACATCCATCAGCATGTTAGTTTAGCCTGGCATAAAAGACTGGAAATGGGGGTAAACTGCTTGGCTCTGTCTGACAAATCTGTTAACAGTACCTCTAAAACTCACACGAGTAAAATCTGTACAAAAATTAGTAACAGCAGGAGTGATTTTTGGTGTTATGCCTTTATGTTGATCTTTAGTCGTCAAGCTAAGGTAAGCCAATCAGCTGCAGGCCATAGCCTCTATCGGACAAACATGAATGCGGCGTCATACTAAATGTCATATAGCTCTCTTCTATTAAGTAGATATGTACAGTATATTCCCAAAAATGGTAATCTGTTCCTTTAAAGAAGCGTCCCCCTGTTCTCCTTTAACCTTTCCTCCTCCGTCCTTGGATGACTGGTGGAACAGCTCTACAGAGGCAGGCCTGTCTCTCTGTCTTCTTTTCTTTCTTAATCACATTTTTTCACATCACTGCCAGATGCAACTCTGTCTTTTTTATCCCCACAAAAACCCCGGTGAGACCAGGATACTTTCTCCCTCTTGCCTTGTCCTCTTGCTGTTGTTGGCTGCCTTCCGCACCAATATTAAAATAAATGGGCCCAAACAACACGTGGAGAGCTCTGGCTTTCAAGTGGCCGGTCAGGGGACCCGAGTTGTTCCGACAACAGTGAGATGTGATGGATATCCATCTGCAGCTGGCGTTTTCTCTGGGCTGCGTTTGTTCTGAACCCCACACTACAACCCCGAGGGATTCTGGTGATCGGGCTTTGCAGTTTTGAAGTCGTGGCATTTACTCACATGCCACTTTCTTAAAATGCTCTTCTGAGCCGTTTGTTTAGACGTGATGATTGTGCTGGAATTGCGATGCTTTCCACATGGCCAGAACATGGGGTGGTGGGGGGGGGGGATTGAGCAACTTCTTGCCCACTGTGGTTCTTCACCTCATTATGCAGGATGGTTGGAGTACAGTGGAGCCTGTTAGAGGTTTGGTTTTTCAAAGAAATTGGAGATATGGTGTAGAAGACAATGGGGCAGCGGCCAGAACCAGGAATACACAGAATTATAATTATTGGCAGAATGCTTCTTTGTTTAAAGCTGAATTGCGGGAGGCATTAATCCAAAGCACGTGCAGGAATTGCTAAACCCTCTCAATTTGTAGAGCCAAGGCTATTGTCTGAACATCTTCAGTCAAGTCCTCATTGCTTAACCCTTCTGCAGGAGTCCATAACTTGGTCGTGCATACTTTGGAAGACCCGATGTGTACTTGATGTTTTCCAACACTTCCCTACTACGCTACATCACATTCACTCGGTCGCATTTCACTCTAAACATTTCTCCAGAACGCCTCTAAACGTTTCTCCATAAGAATCTGTCAGGTAGTGTGTCAGAGGGATTACTGACATCCTGGTTTTGCATGCTTCAACCTCAGGAGAAGCTTTGTGAAATGCCCACGGTCCAATGAAAACATTTTGTAACGGCAGCAGTGGTTCAGATCTTAGACGAAGTAAGAAGACCTTTCTTAACTAGATGGGGGAGGAACAGCTGAAATACAGCGAATGGTTTGACCAGCCGGGTCGTATGAGATCTTGATATTGTCTGCCCGATGTCTGATTTATTGTTCTTTGACATCCCTGTCGAAAACTCCAATCAATTTTGAAAGATGAGCCTCACCTCTGCTTTCTGCCAAAAACAGTTTTTCTTGAACAGTTTTGTTGAAGTACCTTCAATCGTGTGTCTGTGTTTATACCTCAGTAAGCTGTCGGATCTGACTTTATGTGCTCCGCTGGGTTCCCGAAGGCTCTTCATGCTGCCACCGTCAGTGAGTGGAAACACTAAGAGCACTGTGCTTATGAAGGTACGCCGTGCTACCGCACATTGTTTTCAAAGGAAGCGTTTGTAATTTACAGTTTCCGAGCTCGTCGGTTTCACAAATCTCCAGTTGATACCTTGTGATTCTTCCAGACCATATGACGATGAAACAGTAGCTGACTCTTAATCCGTAGCTTGAGGTGCTGCAGCTGTTATTTTTGGGTTGCTGCGTGCAGTTGTTTTTTTTGTAGCTTGAGTGTTGCAGAGGCATCTGCTCGGTTCCTGTAGTGATCTAACTGCAGTCACGGGTGAGTCAGGAGAAAAAGCCCCCAACCACAAACAATGCATGCTGAATTTGCCTGCGAGCCAGTGAGAAAGCTGGTTGGACATGAAGACTGCTGGCTGAGGAAAATACATTTATTAATAGTGTTCTTCTCAGAGGCTTGTCGTGAGATAGAAAGTGAGTGCGAGGTTCCTGAAATGGGGCTTTTAGCCTGTAGCCTTATCGAGACTGTGGCCTTTAACCCAAATGTGAGCAAGAGCTGATGTACATTGGCAGGGATGTAGTTTGAGACCCAGATTTATAAATAACCATAACAGAACAGTAGGTCAGAGGCAAATAAACTTCCTTGCAAAAAACACACATTTTTAGCAGTAAGATGTTTAAGAAAACTTACTTACTTAGTTTAGTCTTTATTTCTCATAAGGCTCAGTAGTGTCAGGTCATGGCTTCACCCTTGGTGCTTTCGTGTTTGTTTTCCCTCCCTCACATTTCAGCAAGTCCGGGTGACCTCTCCATATTCCTTCCACTCCACTAATCCGAGTGGGACGAGGCCTCTCTACGTGTAATGTAAATGTACAAGAAACTGACTGCTCCCTAATAACGTTTCATCTTCATGTACAGAATCACCGCTCTGAAAACCCCCCAGCTACCTTCAAAGGATCAGGACTTTACAAGTTTACAGTAATTTGCAAATGCTTTGAGTCGCTGTTGTTGAGTCTATGACTTCCCAGGACATTGTGCTATTCATATGGCAGGAGTATGAGCAGTGCCAGTCGTTTGATCCAACTTTATGACTTCCTGTCCCACGGCGAGGGAGGGAGACTGCCTGTTTCCTTTTCGGACAGTACAGACCTCATGAACTTTCGCTGGTGTACTATCACTCAAGCTGTTATCAGACAGTATCAAAAACACCTTCCATTCTCCTTCCAGTCCAAAACTCAAGCTTTACTAAGTTCGTTTTTTCTGCTATTGATGTTTTTATAGACACAATCCCAGCTGATAATGCTTCTTCAGTCCTACTGTGCAGATGTGCAGTCAGGCTAACAGCTGGCCACCATGACGGGTGTTTATCATCACTCATGAAACAAAGCGTTCCTCACTTGGCAAATGATGTAATGAGTTCAAATTATGTAAACGCATAACAACAATGGTTGAAATGTGCTTCAACCTTTAGTTTAACTCGTTCTGCACCTTAATAACGAAACTTGTTTTTGGCTTCTTGAATTACAGACCCGAGATCCTTTTTGCCACCACCATCGGGCTAATGATGATGATGATGATGTAATTGTTTTCATGTGGAGGAAATGTTTTCAGTGACCTTCCGCACGGCCCACATGGATGTTCTGAACTTGTCAGCTGTGATGAGATCACCGCCAGTGGGGTTATTTTTTAGTGTTTTTATCTCCAAATCCAGTGCGAGGATGACACCACATGTAACATGTCAAAGCATTGTAACCTGATCTCCTGACCCTCTTCCACACATTACGGATTGTTAGGGAATGTTAAACCTGTGCATACGTCAGTCCTTGAATTTTAAGCTTGCTTTGGGGTTACAAAAACACTGCAGCAGAGTTTCTGCCAATGGCTGCAATTCATGCGCTTTCTTGAAACGTCTCTGATGTCATCGTACAAAACATTAATAAGGCCCAATTTAAAAGTGGCCATTTTAAAATGAATAAACCATTAAAATGAATGCACCAGTGTCAAGAACCTTGGAGAACAACCGGTCTCTCTGCGCTTTTCAGATGACGAGTGCCCCTCGGCGTTTTGCTTCACTTGAAGCAGCCTGTTGCATAACCGTCGTGTCATGCTGAGCAATCTTTTTATTTTTTAAGCGTCCCCGGCAGAAATATTAAATGTGTTGATCCGGCGGAGGCGCCAGCTCGAGTGTGTACCTGTTCCCTGCGCTGGCCCTGCTTTCAAAGAGCTGAGTGGGTTTTTTCTGAAGGTGGGCACCTCAGAAGTCTATTTCACAGTCACACATTCAAATTATATAATGTGTGTTGTAAAATAACCGGGGCGATTGTTGTGTGTGTTTGTTCCAGGAGGGGATGTAGGAGTCGTTTGGTGCTACTATCATGTTCTCCTTTCCCTCTGGTGTGACCTGATGATGCCTCACTCTGCCCGCTCGAAGACGGCCAGTCGGCTGCGGTTAAGTAGAAGCCACAGTGATCCAGCCACTGGCTGCTTGGCATCCATTATTAGTGGGACACACTTTTAGTTTAGTTTCTGATCTGTCTTTATCTATGAATCAGAGAAGAAGGAAGTCTGATCGAGGATCAAAGCAGAGTGTAGGTGGAAGAAAAGAAGAGACTGTGCTACATCAGAGAGGAAGCGTTCGGCCGCAGCTCCTCCTCGTGAGCCCGAGGTGGTTCGTCTGCCCTGCTAACACAAACACCGACCGTCATAACAACCCAATCACCAGGGTTCATGTTGTGAGCTGAGCAGCCAGCCACTATCCGATTAATTGATTTTCCACTTTAGACGTTGACATGTCCGCCTCACTCACTAATGAGGTTTTGACCCTACACTGATTGTATTAATTTATTTATTTTCAACTGTCGTATTTTTAACTCATTATCGGTGATGGTGAGGGGGAACTGGGAGGGTGTGCGAAGGCTGCTGTGAATTAGTTAAAAGGACAGCTGACCCAGTTCTGCTGGAAAAAGGAAATGTTGGAGATTAATTATGATTTGATTTTATGATAGGGAGTTTGTGTCCTATTTGGGGGAATGTTTTGAATTGTCGGCCCATTGTGCAACCAGCTTGGCCACGTTTTGTGCTGATTGTTTTTTTCTTTTTTTGACATTACAAGCAACGCAGTCAAGTCTTTGTTTTCATAACTGCTCTGCTTAAAGGTATAGTTCAACATTCAAGGCAAATAATTCTATTTGCTTTCGTGCATTTCAACGTGAATGAGAAGAAAAGCTAACCCTTAGCAAAGCTCTGTCCAAATGTTAAAGAAAAAACTAAAAACTTATTACCTTAAAAGCTTTCTTGGGAGACCAGGGGTAGTGACCTCCTGAAGTCGCTGCTGGTTGCCTGGCAACTTCATGGTGATGTTAAATCTCTTGACAAAGTTCGGGGTATTGGCATCAAACCCTTTCCTTTTTACATAATGGTGGGATGTCTTAGAAAAATGATCACACTTACTAAAACACTGTGGCTGTTTGAATCTTGAAGCGTAATACTTTCTTATCTCATTTCATGTCATTTGCGATCACCCCGTCACACCCTCCTCCCCGGTTAGTCCCATCGCCATCCTCCCTGTCTGTGTAATCTTCCAGGTGGCTGCGTCCAGTCAGCCGCGGGTTTACACTTCAGAGTGAATTATTCAAGCAGGTCAGTGGCGTTGTCGCTCCTGTGAGGCTGCACAGTCTCCTCATCGCTGGAACTGGGTCACACGCACGTTCACGTCAGACGGTAACGCGGAAAGTTGTGTCACGACCCCCCCCCCATCACTTTTTGGGGTTGTCCTGAATGTCAGGTATGACACCGACTCAAAGTTTTGTCTGTGCTCTTTCCAGAAATACATGAACAAAACAAATGATCAGTAAACATGCCTCCCCTACTTGCTGCTGAGAATAATATTAGGGTTCTTTATTATCATATTCTTTTAATCCAAGAAAATTGTTCACATCCCCATTAGGGGTTTAAAAAAAGCTAATTTGCCTTGGGTAGCTTGAACTTAGTTTTTCATGGGTTTTTTATTTTAAGCAACCCAAGTCGAAGCTTGGCTGAGATTGTATGCTGCAGTTCGTTTCCTCGGGATGGTGGATCCGATGTAATTAAAGAAATTGCACCGTGTTGTTTAGCTGTAGTCTCCACAGAGAAGGTTCTGTTGTGCTGTGAACAAATACACTTCGTGCCGAGGAAAAACATATTTGAATTTTGCTGTTGACTCTGCATCTAATGTTATTCCCTTTGGCCATTTTCCTTTTTTATTCAGCTGTAACCTTGTCAAAGAGAGAGAGATGGTAGCTACATTTCAAATACTGTGCCGAATTTACACGATTAGAACTGGGTTCTTATTTTACTTCATATGAATACAGAGCATAAACGGTCTCGTTCCTCTGTGTGGGCAGACATCGGAGACACTCAGACATTAATCAGATCGTAAGGAGGAATTATGAAAATTATGGAATTATGAAAATGACGTGATAAATCACAATAGCACATCAAACACAATAATTAGCAGTCGTAGAAGATTAAGTGGAAGTGTGAAGATGTGAAGAACATCATATATGCAGACCGTGACCTCGATGTGTGGATGGAGGCTTGTCATGCACAATCGGCAGCATCGCTCTGCTTCTCAACCTTTGTTCGCTCGTGCTCAGTTTACCTCAGATTACCTGCCTTTCTCTCTCTCTCTCTCTCTCTCTCTTTCTTTCTCCTCTATCTCATTCGCTCTCTCTTTGTCCTTGTCTGTGTCCAATTTTAACGATTAGACTCTAAAGTATTCCATAATTTGAAGCTGAATTGTGTCTGCATTTCCCTTTAAGTAAATGTTAAGGCTTTAAATATCTAATTACATTCATAGCTTTTTATATCCCGAATGCGTTGTTTTTTCATCTACTCTCTTTCTGTATCTGAGAGCATACACACTGTACAACCCCCCCCCCCTCGTCCCAACCACGCCCGACAACACACACACACACACACACACGCAGACACAACAGTCTCGAGCTACATGCCAATGTAACCTCCTCCCAGCTCTTTGTCTCTTCTCACCTCCTCATTCTCCATCACCACCTTTGTTCCGAAGTGCTTAATAAGTGATGGAGTGGTTAATCGGCGAAAGTCCCCCCACCCCACGCCCCCCCACCCACCCACCCCCATCGCATTGGCTCAGATGAAAGAGAAGCAGGAATAATCTGTACAGCACCCTGAGGCTGTGATTTCCCACCCTGCCAAACCCCCTCCCACCTCTGCGCTCCCATTTTAGCACTTTAGCACTGCACCCTGAAGGACCCTCCATCAACCCCCCCCCCCCCCCCCCCCCCCACACACACACACACACACACACACACACACACACACACCCACACACACACCCACTTCCTTCGTTACTCTGTTTCCCCTTCCTCTAGCCTGAGCTTTGGAGAAGGCGGCTGGAGAGATCAAAGAGGTGGAGTGGGGCATCCCATAAACATACTTATAGACCCTTCATATGAAATCTTATTGAATTATCCGCTCACAACGTGGCTAGCGGCGATCAGCGTCAGTCAGTCAATCATGTCAGTCAGTCAAAGGCCTCAGGGAGCACACAGGATGGAAACGCAGCACTTTCTAATGTTTGATGAGTAAGTTAAATAAGCCCCAATCCTCTTCCCTTTTTTACATTTCATCGTTCTTTTGATTGCCGAGTCCCAGATGATCACCTTTGTTCTCATACCGGAACTACACTGTGAACAGTACAGCGCTGAGGCCAGGAATACAAATGTACCCGCACATATTCGAAGTTCGGTTGTGTAGCGTGGGTTCAAAGCCTGTGAATCAAAATGCTCATCCGGCTTCTGTAAGTGCATGCAACCGACAAACTGTGTGTTCACCGTGTAAACCACTTACCACACTGCATTGTGGACATCATCTCTTTCAATTTTAACAATGCCCCCAATACTCCGTTTTAAAGAAACTGACATGAAATCAATGGTTTCAGTATATTGCTGAAAGTTACATTCGATGACATGATCAATACCATTTTCATGTCCATGCCTTTACTCTGGAGCTACATCCAGGAGACAATTGGAAGAAAGACTTGAAACAGGGGAAAACAGCTACCCTTGCTCTGTGCAAAACTCCAGCATCTCTAAAGCTCTTGAATTAACATATTATGCACACATATTATGCACACATATATATATATATTTTAATCTGCACATCAAAATGTAAAATGTGTAAAAATGGAAAGTTATGGGGTTATTTTTACCATTGTTGCGTGCTAAAACATTTTCCTGGAGATCCAAAATATTGAAAATATTCCTTTAATAGTGGAATATACCGGCAGCCATTCATATATTTTTTTCTACAGGTCAGGCAAGACAAGGCATAACATGCATCTACAGTGAGAGGCCTCAGCTGGATTTGAGCCTAGGACATTCTTACTGCGTGGAGAGACTTCCTACTCAAAATCTGTAGTTGTAGTTACAGTATCTTGTTAATGTCAAATATTCCAGTTATTTAATTTATGACTAAATTGCATCACACACATGGAATACAGCGAAGGTCGGCCACTAAACATTTACAGGCAGATGTTTTCAGCAGCTGTATAATGCTCTGCACGGGCACCGGAGCACCCGACTGTAGACTGACTTCATTACAGTGTGTCAGGACCATCACACGTGCATCATGGATTTCCGAGCTGCTCCATATTCATGTCAGAGCGCTGTAGTCGTTAAATTGATCATTAATTTATCTCTGGCCCTCGAAGGTCTCCGTGATTGGCAGAGTAGTGCTGAAGCCCGCAGCGGTGGAGGCCGGAGAAAATCGCAGAATCGACAGAATCACGCTGCTTTTCAGGGAGCGGCCAAACTCCCGCATAGAGTTTGGAGTGGCAACCAGAACCCCTCCCCCTCTAAGTCTGGTCATATGGAGCAGCTTTATGAGGGGCCGTGCCACCCAGCCCATCTATAATTAAGAGCCTGGACTGGTCCTGATGTCAGAGCTCAGGCACTCGGACCTGAACCATCTGTTCTCTCACCTTTTTTCGTGTTGTGTCTGCATATTTTAAATTAAATTCTATTGCCTTGGTGTTAGGCAAGTTGTTCTCTGGACCTTTGGTGCATAGATTTCCTTTTATTATATTGGAGAAAACAAAATAAAGATTTGGTTGTTGGCATGACCCAAGAGAGGACAAAAGTATCACCCAGCCATGTCAACACAGCAGCGAGTGCTTAGAACCAAACCTCGCACGCAAAACCATCCCGAGGATTACCACCTTTACTAATTACTCTCCTCTCTTTCATGTGGTCTCCGATTCCCACAAGAAGTCTTAATCTCATCTCCCTGTTGAACGCCCCCTCCTCCTTCCCCCAGTCTTGAATCTTCCTTTTTTTATTTTTATCAATCCCATGTCTTCCAAGCTCAAGGCCCCACACAGTTCATGGTCTCACACTGTTAATTTATCTCTACGGTGCCATTTTTATCTATGCTCGGGACTTTTAGGAAAATAAGGGGCCATTACTCTTCTTACAAAGAGCAAAACCAGGGAGCCGAAATAGTTTGCCTCCAACAAGATGTACACCATAGACTGCCGTATATAAAAATGGACGTGGTTGGACGTCACGGTGGGTTGACACTTGATGTAGACAACTCTCCTGTTATTATTTTCCATCTCAATGTCACATATGGAATAAGTTTTGGGGAGCTGTGGCGGTCTCTCTGGAGCTGTGTGAACCCACAGAATTCTGGGTTACGCATGTACAGTGTGTAGGCATGATGGTTTTATCGCCATAAAAAAGTCATGAGCTGACACGAGAGTGAGACGGAGCACTGGATATATGAATGTACGGTATGTGTTTGTGTTCTGCTGGGGGGGAAGCATACATGCATGTGTGTTCGCTCCGTGATTTTGTCGATGTGATGTGTTGTGAAGTGTTGGACTCCGGTTGACCCGGGTCATATAGACGCCTGAAAGCTGCTGTACTCCACTCTAAAGAGTAACCGTGCTCTGTGAAACTGGAGCTTTTCATGATTGTGAATATAAATGTACAGAAAAATAGTCTAAAATAATAAAATAATGGAAATAATGGAGTTGGAGAAGACGAACATGACACACTCCCGGAATGCGAGGGAAACTTAAAGAATTATCTTTGTTCATGTGTGGGTGCTGCTCTGCTGAGAGTATCTTTAGACCTTCAGGCTTTCTCGACACTGAAAGGGAAACCAGCCGCCAAAAAAAACATTTGAATTTATCTGCAGAGAGCAATGTTTCAATTAGGGCTTCGCATGGCTGAAAAGAAGAGAGTGGCATCAGCCATAAAGGGAGAAGATGTTACAGAGAGCAACCAGGGTGGCCACAAGTCAACGTCACTAGATGATGGTAACTGGATTGTCTTTATACTGTATAGTGCATTTCCAGTCTTATTGACCACTCAAATTGCTTTACAGTACGAGTCACATTCACCTATGTTACGTTCATACAGCGCTTCTGTATGCAGCGTTTTTCACACATCATTCATACACTGCCAAATTGTTGGGGTGGGGGAGTGTCTGGACTGGAAAACCGGGGATTGAATGACCGACCTTCTGGTTAGTCCCCTCAGTGTTTCTGCTGTCAGTTATTGGCAACTCGGTGTTCAGTGCTACAGAACCCACACAGTGAGGTTTTGGTATGGGAGAGGATTGGTGCATCTCCATCTCAACATAAATTGACGGATTCAGGTCAATTTTAGGCAATGATAAAGACTATGATGTATTCTTCTCATGTTTCCGCCCGTGTTCGTCTCTTTGATGGATGCTGTGGTAGCCGAGCCGTCTTCGCATCAAGAATGACTGAAACACGTATAAAACGTATACACAGTTAAAAACACTCATCTATTTCTGTGCTCTCCTTCCCTCTCATCCTGCCCCCGAAATATCTCCCCCGTCTCCCTGTGGGTTTTTCTTTTCTTTTTCTTCCCCTTTCCCCATTTTCAAAACATGCTTTTCCCAGACATTCTTTCCAAGACGTGACGCATGAAGTGTGTGCGTATCTCATAGTTACGGGCCCCGGCAGTTAAAAATACTCTGTGGCGAGGGTTGGCTGAGGTCTCCTCCGTATCAGCCCTGCCCGCTCTCCTACGCTGTCGCTCACAAAGTCGGGCTGTCCTGTTCACCCGTCAACACACACACACACACACACACACACACACACACACACACCGTGGTATTTTACTGTCTGCTGCTATCTGAGACGCCTCATGATGCCTGGATGTTCGTCAGGGCTGACAGCCACTTAAAATTAACTTCTGAGAATATTCACTTCATCCGCTCGTAACCACTGTAGTAGAGGGAATTCATGACAAATGAGTATAGGAGAGCCGCTGTGATCACATCTGATTCTTTTTCTCTTTTCTGTGATCGTGTGACATCCTCCTCTCTTCTTATCTGAAGCCCTTTGTGAATCACTGTACAATCATCAGGCATCAGTCTTACCCACCAGTACACATGGAGTCTGAATCATAACCACCATAGCCCCCCCCCCCCCCCCCCCCATCCAGTTCAAATGAGATGGGACAAGGTGCACGGAGACACACCGCCTCCCCTTCCCCGATCGATCCATTCAACGGAGGAATACGCCCTGTAAGAGCAGCCGGCTCTTGGCTGTCCTGTCTAATAAAGATGTTGATTCGCTCTGCGCGTCTCCAGGGAGTTGCGAGCGCCAGTGCATGCGGCTGTCTCTGAGTGACTTTCCAATGTCAACAGACGGGGGGTTAAGGCATTGTAGTGGGAAAATGCACACGCACACACGTCGACAGTTAGTGGAAAATGGAAATGGTGAAGTCAAACGCAGAGAAAGGCACATGAGCACAGACGGGGAAGAGGAGGGTGGAGGAAGAAGGGAATACGTGGCTTCTGTCACATTTTGCGAGGATGTGACAATGTGGAAGCTTTTTTTCCGCTTTCTAGATTTTGACTGAGATGATGATTTGGGTGGTTTTGAGAGAATACGTCTGCTCTTCATCCTTATCGATCAATACGTCCCTCACGTCAAAGTTTCACACCTTCTGCGCCTCGTTCTCTCCTTCACATTCCTCTCTCCACTCACTTCCTGAGTGCGCTGACCAGCTCTGGGAAAGGTTGACGACGGGTCAAGGAACTGAAGAAGGAAAAAACTCAAAGACTGGCGTTAAGCAGTCCCTCGCACCCTCCGTCCTCCCTCTCTCATTCTATCCTCCTTGCTCTCCTCCGTTCTCATTGACAGTTTATCCCTCCCCCCACTCTCTTTTGAAGGTTTTTCCATCAACATCTGGAGAAGCAAGGGGCTGCTCAGTGACAACAGGACCCCATTCACTCCCCTGAGCTCCCTCCCCCTTCTCTCCCTCCCTCCCCCTCTCTCTTGCTCTCTCTCTCTCCCTGCCTTGCTCTAGCGCTCTGTGTATGTGTTTGCCGTTGTGGAAGTCAGACTGCACAGCGAGGAGATGTTGGCAGCTGACCGTGGAATGGGCGCATAGAGAGAGAGAAACCAGCGTGGAATTATTATCAGCCTTATTGAGGAAACCATGGCAGCATCAGCATCTTCTTCTCCTCCCTGTCATCACTCTTCCCTTTTTTGAAGTGACCATCATCTGCGGGAGGCTTTTTCTTCTTTCTCGCTTTATTCCCGGAGCGTCTCTCCAGCACCTGGTCTTCCCACCCCTCCTCCCTCTCCTTTCCTTATCGCGGCCCACTTCCTCCACCTGTGCTCTGGTGGGAGGGGAACTCTGAGGCTTTGGGATGACGGAGATCCTGGTGTCGGATGTAAACTTGAACTCTGTGTGTGAGCGTCTGGAGCAGCAGTGCTGCGTGGACCAGAACCAGCACAATCTGTCCAGCCAGCCACAGACCCCCGTGCTCAAGAGGCACAGCAACACTGGGGCCAAGCTATGGGGCCGCGTCCGCAGCAAGCTTCTCAGACAAAAGGTCCCTGGCTGACATCTGCACACACACACACACACACACACAAACACACCACACATGTCACATACATACACAAGCTGTGTTTCCTCTCTTTTATCTCCCCCTTCACTTGCATTTGTTCTTTCCTATTTATCACTGTGTCACTTCCATCTGTTTGCAATGTGTCTCTTTTATGTTCAGTGTGTCTCTCCGTGTGTGTGTGTGTGCGCGCGCTCGCTCTCGCTCTCTCTCTCTCCCCGGGTGTCTTTTTGCTTTCAGCACACAGTTGACTATTGTTCTCATCTGATGAGTCTGTTCGCTGCAGTAGAGGCAGTGATGTAGTGCTGAATGAAAATGTTGCTTAACTGTGACCTGCACCCACCACAATACATTCAAAAATGTGTCATTTGTAAGAAATTTTTATTTTATACCTCTTTCCTCTTTAAATTATCGTAACTCATTTCTGTTTGACGTTAGTATTCATAACTAAGCGTCCTATTTCAGCTGTCAATATAAAATCGTCCTCCAACACAACTAAGTACATCCTGATATTAATGATTTGATAAATAACAGAAACTAAAATGACATATTAATTCACTAGACTAGAAAATAGTCTGCTTGTTTGAGGAATAAAAACTTCATTCCTCTCTCCTTCTATATCCACCAGCGTTTTGCTGGTCTTCATGTAAAGTCACTACACATGATGACTACATGGTATTTCTACATGAAATCATATTGGTTATGTTTGTGTTTCGGTTTCAGACCACCTCCCTCTGCTGCTCATTTTAGGTATTGTCCTCTTCTGGCTGAACTGATCTAATGCTCCTTTGGCATTTCTTTTTTTTTCTCTCCACTAATTAACTGTCACGTTATCCCAAGAGCTCCTGGAACCTTTGTCTGTTTTTTTTCTAATGCTGTCAGCATTGCAAAGGTAAAGCTTGGATTAAACTCAGCCAATTATCCAAAGATGCCTTACAGTGTTTTGTTACTCAATAGCTGTTGGCATTTCATTGTGTTTGCATGATTTCATTTTTTCAAATTCACTTGAATTTTAGACCAAAGTTTGAAAACTAGAAACCGCTGCATGTGAAAATATTGAGGTTGGATTGAATGACCCCTGTGTTGACGGACCTGTTATCACACACACACACACACACACACACACACACACAGGTTTGGTATGGCTAAGTTTGAATGCAGGTTCTGGATTGTGACTCATGCTTGGGTGGAGGAAAGGGGAACATTTCTTCTTTTTTTTTCTACAGATGCTTTTTAAATTGGGAAGCTGGAGAGGAAGCACGTGAGCCTGTCCTAGTTCTTTGCATAGCTCTGCACACGCAGCTAAAACTTTGACTAATGTGCCAAGGTTATGGGCCCTAGTGCGCACATTTATTTAACGGTCCACCTCCTCTTCATCACAAGTGCATCACCAGCCTTTTTGGGCTGTAATCTGTGCGCATTATGAATTTGGTTCAGAAAAAGAACCCAAGTTAAGAATTGGCTTGACCTTTTCCTGCGGTGCTATCCATTATTCAACAGGCCTGAGGAAGGCTGACCCCTGGTTATACTGAACGGGGTAAAAGGGGGAATTACACACTGAGCCCAGACTTGACTGCATTGACCCGCAGGTCGTCTATCGATCGTTCCATTCCCCTCCACACAAACACCCCCCATGTCTTAATGTCAAAGAATGTGGCTATAAGGGGGACATTCCTCTATTTCATCGTTATCTAAATTTGGCAGCATCTAAGTCTGGCAGAATGTGATCCCGCCCGCCGGCTCTCGCCCTGCACAGAGAAAACCCCGCTCACCCAACTGCTCTGTGAAGTCCCCTGAATCCATTCATCCATTTTGAATGAAGCTTTGAGTGATGCCAGGTTTCATGAGTAAACTTGTGTTGCAGTTTTTCCGTGCTCAGTTGCTCTTCTACGATCTCATTGCTACATTCTGCCTCTGTGGTGGTGAAACGGTAACATGTCGGGGGCCTGCATGTTTCCAAAACATATCTGGAAAGATAAAAATCTGAGAAGTCTGAAGATTCTTTTACAAATCTCCTGCTTTTATTTTTTTCAGACTGGACAGTGTTCATACATGTGCTAGCTTTATTATTATCTTTTAAAGATTTATTCAAATTACTTGGAAATTGGGCTTTTAAATTGTCTTTAAAAAGATTGAATTTGCTTTTTAAAAAACGCAGATAACTATAACGTGGAAGAATAACTCTGAGTGTCAATTTCAGAGAGTCCTTCAACTTTGGGGCATATTGCTTTTTCTGTTTGTGCGCATTGGTGGCATGCATCGTGTTTTTCAAACGTGTTTGGAGGAATGTGGATCCTGAAGGAGGCATGGCGGCGTAATGGAAGCACACCGGCAAATTGTCCTCACCCCTTCAACCTGAAGCGGCACCCAATTAAGACACAATGAGATGAGATGAGATGGGGAGGGGCTGGAACACTAATTGGCCTCGAACCAGACATAATGTATTGTGTGCGTCCCAGTAGAAGAACAAATGATGATTAAGCTGTTACCAGGTTGTCGCCGTTTTGGCTGTGTTTAACATCATGTTTGGATTTTATTTTTTTTGCTGATGACCTGCTTGATGGGTAGGTTTGTTTTTTATTCTCTTTGTGGACTTTACAGCCAGCTTAGCAGGGAGCACAATGGAGCTGCCGTGCCGGCTTAGCCATGGAAGAGAATCAGATCCGACCATTATCCTCCGCCCTCTGACTTCGCTTGTCCCACCTCTCGTCCCTGCTGCCTTTTAACCCACATTTGAAATTACGTTCTCCCATTTGAGTCCGTTGATTAGTGCAGAGGAGATATTAGGGTTTCATCCCTCCTGTGCGCCTTAAAATGCCAGGCAGGCCCATAATAGCCTTTTATATGGGCCACATAAATCTCCGTCTGTCCCCACCGGAGGGCATAGCCTTTTATTGGCCCCAATCCATCCCCATTGTGCGGGATCTGCCACTGGTTAATGAGCTCCAGGAGAGACGCGGCAGGTCAGTGAAGCATCCCCAGGTTGATGCCCACAGTGACCCCCCTCGGTTCTGGTCGTGCAGCAGGCCGTACGCTGGGTGGCTTTAATCTGAGGAGGGTGACAACAAGGCATTGATCATCTCATTAGGCGGTGAGAGTGAGGAGACGTGAGCTTCTGGTATGTTCTCGAAATGGTTTGACAGTGGTCTGGGCTTAGGTCATGACAGGAGAGTTGTTGGGACAGTTCTACGTGAAGAGCGTGACTCCACATGATCTGGAGAGAATTTGAAAGATTTTTTTCTGGAGAACTGTTTGTGCCTTGTCTTGCTGGTTTGCTTGAATATATGTTGATTTCCAGTTGCTCCCAAAACTTTTTCTTCTGAGCTAAAATGACAAAAACTGAAAGAAAGGACATTGACAGCACATTGAAACTTCAGAGCTGAAGCTACACCCCTCGCATCATCGAACCGGCACCTGCTTCAAGTCAAGACACGTCGTACTTTTGCAGCCACGCTTACTTTGTCCACTCCACTGAGGTGAAGTTCTAATGAAACACGCAGACAAAGGTCACACACGACCTGAGTAGTGAGGTCATGAGTGCGCCCACCGCTACGCCGTGTCCTCCACTGGGCTGACGACTGAAAAACAATCACCACTGATCTTTCCAGACAAAAATGGTCTCTCTTCATAGCAGATGTGATGTTTGTCACTGGTGCTCTACACTAAATCAGAAATGTGATTATGAGATTGTACAACAAAGGATCAAAAGGGCATATGCATCTTTGTGGGTTTTATTTAATAGTTGAGGGCATTTGATGGGAGAAAAAAGATTTCATGCTTTTTGTATTTGCAGAGCAACGTTAACCATCCATTTTTAGATTGATGTTGATCTTAACTGAGCAAATTCATGTGGGGGGGGGGCTTGAAAAGCTTAAAAGCACCATTGAATGAAGTAAGTGCTTGTGTTCAACTCAAATTCAGCCCATTAAAGTGCTTTTCCGCTCTTCTTCTGTTCTGAAGTGTAGGATAGCGCACAACTCCTTCCGCATCAGAGCTCTCACTCACCCAGGCTGCAGGCGGGGTGTTGTGCTGCGCCAGTGTAGTACGAATCTGTGTGTTGCTGTTTACACGGCCCACCACACACGCTGCCCGCAGAGATGAAAGACGAATCTGCAAATCACAGCTCTCTGCCGGCTGCAGACCCCCGCCTGATTGGCTCAAACAAGGAAGTTGCTGGACAAGGCAACATGGCAACTGAGTCACACAGGCCTCACATGGCCGCGGTGACATCAGCAGCTGTCGAGTAAAGACGCTCACGCTGATGCACACACACACACGTTAACATTATGCTTAAGTGGCTCACGGGTCTAAAAATAGTGATGCGCTCGTATTCTAGGAGGCAAATATAACTCTGCAATGTGATGTGTGAGCTAGGAATTAAAAAGGGAAAAAAATAGACTCAATCACAAACGATTCCTGTAATCCCGCCAAAGCCTAGGAGCCGCGCAGTTTGAGCTACGTTCTAATTAAAGCCCTAATAAAAAGCTTTCTGCAGCTGAATGAATATTTAATCAGCCGGAGAGCAGCGGTGGAAAACTGCGATGAAACGCCGAGGACAAATTAAACAGGAAATTCATTAATTTAGCATATCAGAAATCAAGTTGTGTTTTGAATATTTTCCCCAGCATGTGTTTACTCCCCTGCACAGCAGCAACAGCGGGCTAATTAAGTGTATAGGGATTTGACTATTAAAGGCTTTGCACATTGTTCCAGTTATTGTTTGACATTGTCTCCTGCTGTTTTAGAACAAGCACGCTTATATTGTTTCAGATCTGCACACAGCAGCTCTTAATTTCAAAGATTCTATCGCATTATGCTGAACAAACAAGTGTCCAAACGCCGTATTTAATTGGAACCCATTGCAATTAAATCTGAGCAACATATGATATTAAATGTTTTTTTAAAAATCTTAAAAGTAAGAATGTTCAGTCCAAACATTTACATTCATTCATTATAGTCATATTATACCAAACCGTCCTCAATCATTTACGCAAACACTTAATTTGGATGTGTTGGAGGTGTGAACTTTAGACTTGCTCGCCAGTGAAGAGAACTTTTATGTATAGTATTCTAATAAATGATCGTGCCTTATACGTGGGTTTGTGCATGGCCACTTGACAAATCAAGAGCCTGCATGTTCTCTTCTCCTGCCTGTAGTATTGCATGTGCTCAAACACGTCTCCTGTGTGTTGTGTGGGGGTTGTAAACAGCCGAAGAGGAGGGCTGCAGACCTCTGACTGTCCGTCTGTTGTCGCTGTCAGTCTCGTGAAGGCCGCAGCAGCGTGGCTCACACGTCACACAGCGGGGGGGAAGGAGTTTATCAGCCAGTTCCCGTAGTGTAGTGGTTATCACGTTCGCCTAACACGCGAAAGGTCCTCGGTTCGAAACTGGGCGGGAACAGCATTTATTGATCACTGAAATAGGGATGTCATATATCATAAACACAAATTGACCACTAAGTATCGCCAATCATTGTGTGTGAACACAGTGCTCCTTGTAAGGGACTACAGAGGCAAGGAAGCAGCCAAATGTCTAGTTTCAGTAAATTTTCACAAAAGTTCATGAACGCGAAAGCTTTATAGATACACATGACATGATATACATATATTATACATGTTATAAAAGACAACTTTAGGTGAGTGTGCAGTACCTCTCTACAAAGTCCCCCATTATCCTTTTCCCCCTGCAATCGTCTGAATGAAAGAAAGAGCATGTGGTAGCAAAACAGCCCGACTGTCTTATCTGCTCTGTTCTGTCCCTGTAGATCAGTCAGGCCAGAGTGCAGGGCATGTGTACATCCTGGCTCACAGCTGTCTGCTTCTGCTTTTTGAAGTTAAGCCTCTCGGTCAAAATATCTCTGCCTGTGCGCTGCTTGACTGACGTGAGACTGTCGCACACTTTTTTTTCGAAGGCATAGAAAAACGGTGACACAAGTGTGTAATGAACAGTGTGTGAGTGTGTGGGTGAAAGAGCATACACAGGGTTGAGAAAACCAGCTGAGCCCCAAACCTGGTGCACACACACACACGCACACACACGCACACACACACACACAATCACACACACACACACACACACACACACACACACACACACGCACACACACACTGACAGAACACTGAGTTCCCATTCAACGCACTGATACCATGGTTGAATTGCCTCTGTTGTGGAAACACACAAGCATATTTATTGTATTCTATATTAAGCGGGGAAAAAAGCTTAAAGTGTGTGCCACAGCTGGAATGCGTATAAATCTTTTCAAATGAGTCTATCTAATAGCTAGATTCAAAGTATTTCAGTACTTTGCTCCAGGCTGCCTCCCCTCAATCACCCTCGGTACTTTTCAGAGTCCGACAAAGAGAGCTTTGACACCACAGTGTCTGAGACATATTAGCTCCGAAGAGGATTAAATAAAAAAACAAAACACTTCACATCTTTTCCTGGACATGACAATGAATACACAGACATATGTGGAAGAAATCCCCTTCCTTACTTTTCTTCATTCTGGACAGAGGTGGGACGGGAGTGAAGCGATGCTGCTCTGTTGGTTTCTTAAAAAGGTCTGAAAAAAGTCTAAAGATTGAGTAAATCAATTTTTTGGACTTAAATATTCATGGCAGCGTCTCTTCTTTACCTCAAAAAACACCATTAAATCCTCGGTGTCATTTCCTAGTATGTCCACATGTCCTCTGTCGGACCGTGACCACGTCCACCGCCGTCAGATTTAGATGAATATAACAAGCTTCATCTGTTTACTTTGGTTTCTATGCTGCATTAAAAGTGACTCTCTCTCTCCCCTACAACTACCTTTGTTTCTCCAGTCATTCAGTTACTTCATCATGATATCAGGTATAAAATGAGTCGGCCTGAGTTTGCCTCGCTCGGGCCTCCCTAGCCAAGCTGTTTGCAGTCATTCCCAGGAAAGGAAGAGAGGGAAATGGGCCAAGTTCCTAAGTAGTTTTTAATTAGAAGGAGAGAAAAAAGAACCCTTTGAGGAAACCGTTCGGAGACGGGTCAGGGAGTGTAACCACTGCCAGTAAAGGACCCCTTTTTTGTTTTTACAGCCCTATTTGAGTACATTCATTTTTAATCAGTATTTTTTAATGATTTAACGGAGGGTAATAAATAGGAAATAGGTGTTTTTTTTGTTTTTTCAGCGAGTCTGCTTTGAGTGGGCTACAGGAGGCCACTTCAGTGAGTCCTGGATCTTTGCCCACTTCTCTTCTCGGCAGCGGTTGTGTAAAGACCCAGTTGCGGTGATTACCTGTCCCTCGTCTCGAACCCCAAACCCCTGCTGGGAAAACAATCTTTAACGATGATAGGAATGCGTGAAACCGAAGCCAAAATGGGCTTTTTATGAGCCAATGAAAGACGCTCAGCGCAAACTTTTAATGGCTGCAGCCTAATGCTGACAATAAGAGAAGTGTGCCGCCCTCGTGCTCATCCAACAATCATTATTTTCCTCTGCGGTGAGTACATCGCATTGTGGGGGTTGTAATGACATGAATGTGCGGAGGCTCGAACAGCCTATAAAAAAGGCATTAGCTGTTGTGGCCTTCGCACAGCGGGCACAGACTCTGGGAGAGCGAGCTGCCAACCATCATGCCTCAGAGGGCATCATGGGAACGTGGGATCCAGACTCGGAGAATGTGTGCGGCGAAAGCGGGCCAAGTGTCTCGAGCCAAAATGGAGACCTGGGACGTCCCCCCGAGAGGCCACAGAGGGCACGAGTGGGAAACTTAAGTGCCATCAGTCTTTCCCAAAGTAGACCTAGTGACTTTGTTGTTGTGGAGCAGCAGTAACCAGGCGCCGGCCCTTGGCTGTGATCTGGGTCAAAGGTTAGAACAATGGAGCAGCTCAACGGTGAACTCTGGACTCTGCCTTCCCTCACCTTTAAAAGGTTTCCCCCACAGTGCATTCTTCCAGTGATGTCTACTGAGTGGGCGGGAGTAAAAACAGCCAGTTCCCGTAGTGTAGTGGTTATCACGTTCGCCTAACACGCGAAAGGTCCTCGGTTCGAAACCGGGCGGGAACAGCATTTATTAATTTGTCATATAGCTTGATCTCTGCCGGAATAGGTAATAAAACTGTTCCTTCACAGGAAAAAAAGCAGAAATGTACATTAAAAAAAGTATTTAAATTTCAGCATCTGTGGATGGATTCCCATTCATCCAGGTCATAGTTGGAGCATAGGGGTGTTGAATCAGGAGTTTTTGATCGGCAATGTTTGAACAAACTTCAGAGACCAAATGTTGTGTCATTTGTAAAAGCAAATTTGTTCTTGTGGTAGTCACTCACATTTTCCCTGTGGCTGCAGTCATCCGTTAAGGCGGCACTCTTAGATAGAATTAGATGAATTAATTCTTTGACTTATTTTTTTTTATTCAATGGGATTCTTTATATGAAATATGCCGAGCTGATAGCGATCGTCATCAGTCGCACACTTTCTGCTATTCGTTCATAAGTGTTTGCTCCACATTTAACTTGCAAGACATTTTCCATAACTACTACGACTACATTACCAACATGCACAAGCCTGGCAGAGGATACCCACTGAGGGAAGAAGGTGGCCTCCTTTTTTGATGCTCAAAAGATTTCCCATGATTCATGTGGGGGAAAGGATCAGATCATTTTTGCAGAAATGATATGATGCACGATTTTTTCTATTGCTACAAACGCTATCTGATGATTTGATATCTGTCCTCCTCTGGGAGAATCTCTGTATGAAAGTAAGGCATGTGATGTGTCCTCATTTGATAAAAGCAAAAAAAAACTTATCATCCAATGTGTCTGTTGTGTCTTTCAGCTGGATCCTCAGACGGTGCAGTCCAAGAACTGGCACATGGACGTCATCGAGATGAACGGGGTAAGAGTCGAGCGACACAAACTATGAGAGGGATTACAGTTTAGATTACGGCGAAACATGCGATAAATATTGTCATGAGATGTTATGTTTGGCAAAGGCAATGTGAGGCCTTTTTTCCACGTACATTTCCTAACAAAGTTAGATTTGGGTTAAAAGCATTTTGTCCTTTGAAAAGAAGAACAATTTAAAAATGGGTTTGTGATTGTCCTAAAGATCAATTCTGGCTCCTCCGAGACATGCAGTTTACTTTAGCTGTGTTGTGTGTGCTCATCATCAGATCAAAGTGGAGTTCTCCATGAAGTTCACAAGCCGGGACCTCAGCTTGAAGAGAACACTGTCCAAAAAACAGAGTGGGGTGTTTGGAGTCAAAATCAACGTAGTGACAAAGTAAGTATATGTTCCTTTTTTTCTTCTTTTTTTTAAAGCTTAGCTTTCTCTTGAAAATCAAACTTTGGTTCACATTTGAGCTTACAAACGCACTAGGCAGAGATACTGACAAAAAAATGAGCATAACCAGAATCGTTTTCAGTAAAACAATCAAGTCTAATTCAACCCACCTCAGAAACTTAACCGCTGTTTGTGTCTGCAGGCGTGAGCGCTCCAAGGTGCCTTACATAGTCCGTCAGTGCATTGAGGAGGTGGAGAAGAGGGGGATCGACGAAGTGGGAATCTACAGGATCTCGGGCGTGGCCACTGACATCCAGGCCCTCAAAGCATCTTTTGACACCAGTAAGACTCTACTCGCTGGCTTTCTGTACAAATATGTCCTCCTTCTATCGTCCTGGTGATAAAACAACACAGTTTTTATATATTTTTGCCACCACTATGCAGCCGGGTTTGGAATCACACATTCACCATTCCACGATGCACAATATATCACAATGAACTGTGATAGAAGGTGAAATGGAAATGTTAGGTTGCAATTTAAAGCTCCAGTTTGTAATATTTAGAAGGACTTATTCACAGAAATATAATATATTGTCCATAATTATGTGTTCACATATGTATAATCACCTGCAACAAAGAACCGCTGTTTTTTCGTTGAATGAGTTAAATATAGTTACATGAGGTGGACCCGACCTCCGTGTAAGTATCCACGTTTGCTACGTCGTGTTGAATACGGTTGTTGCACAAACGGTCCGGAATACGTCGCATTCGCGTTCAATTGTCAGGGCTGCCATAAACTGGAAATGGAATCAGCTGTGCGCCACCATAAAGTGTCCCCTGTTGGGTGCTCAGTTGGTTTGCGGTTTGCAACTTTACCACCAGATGCCACCAGAAAATTACAAAATTACACACATGGGCTTTAAGCCCTTTCAGTCGTAGAAAAAGCACAAGTTCTGTGCTTTACCCGGACTTATCTTTAATAGAAAAGATGCTACTTGAGCTTTCCCTGTAGACGAAGGTGAGCATCGTAATAAATGTGTTTCTTCCATGCTGTTTTTATTTCTTAAAACAGTTGGTTTTTTTTAAACACTCCTCTAAGCAGCAATCATGTCCCATAGTGCAGTACAAATAGATTATAGTAAATAAACCAAGAAAGTAATTTAAAAGCTAAATCCCATCAGTGTAGCATCAAATTATTTATCCTGTCAAATTATTAGATATGCAGTGAGGTTATCAAGCGCTTACCGCCTTCGTCCCTTTCTCCGTGTGCATGAAGGCTGACTGTGCAGAGGTTTAAGACGAATAAAGTTTCTGATGTAGAGACTTTGCCGCAGTCGCTGTAATCGCGGCCTTCGCTCTGTGGGGAACAGATGTGTGGGAACTGTCCGTCGGAGAGTCCTGGACAGATGAGGAGCAGCAGCTGTCGGGAAGCGTTGACGTTTTATGGCGCTCAAGAGTCGCTCTGCATCGTTCGCAGCTGCTCTCGCGTCACCGAGGTCCGACCGAGCAGAGCCCGTTAACACCTTTCGTATTCTTCTGTGTGTGATATTAGGCGCGTCTGTCTGCGTCTGAGTTATTGAGAGATGATATCACTCCTGGACACGGCGGCGAGAGGCGAGCGCAGCTGTGTTTTTTTGGTGCGCCTGTAATAATGCCATGGTTCAGTTTCTCATCGCTCTGTGTCTGTGCCTCCGACCCGCAGATACCAAAGACATCCTGATGATGCTGAGCGACATGGACATCAACGCCATCGCAGGGACGTTGAAGCTCTACTTCAGGGAGCTGCCGGAGCCTCTGCTCACCGACCGCCTCCACCCCGCCTTCATGGAGGGCATAGGTACGTGTGCGTTTGTTGTCATCATCGGGGGTCGTTTTGGACTTTTACAAGGGGGGTTTGCCCAGCTGAACGAGATGAGGGCTAAAGTTAAAAAGCTTTCTCACCATAATGGGATCTGGCATCTTTTCTTTCCTCTCCATCGCAGCTCTCTCAGACCCGGCGGCCAAGGAGAACTGCATGATGCACCTCCTTCGCTCCCTGCCGGACCCCAACCTCATGACCTTCCTTACTCTGCTGGAGCACCTCAAACGGTACACACACACACAATGAAAAACCCTCCCTCATGCACAGGGACAACTACTGGTCACAGCTTTGCCACCTGTCAGTCAACATTCTTCCACCCCTTCGACATATGTACTTTTAGATACAAGGTACAAAATCATAGATGGAAACCATTTCTCATTTTAAGTCATCATATCCTCATGTGGCAAATTTTTTGTTAGATATTGGATCCTAAAATATATATAAAACTCTTTTGTCATGTGGTAAAAATGACCTAATACGTCAAGTCCTACGGAGAATATTCAAACCAAAACTTAAATCTTTGTTTTATTATGTTATACTGCTTTGCTTAATTATTGCTTTTCACAACTGTACCATAACATGATATATTTTTAGTAATGTTGATTTGGTTTTATTGTTTTAGTTTTTCCTCTCTCCACACATTAGTTTCCATTATTGTTCCTTTAACTTAAAATCCACTGAATACACCAGCCTCACATCCTCACCCTGAGATTCCCAGTGAAACCACAGTGCTCTGCTCGCCTGGTAATGACTACACACTGGTGTGTGTTAACGCCGTCCGCCCCAACTGACGCCCCCCCCCCCCCCCCATCGGTGTTTATTCCTGCAGGGTGGCTGAGAAGGAGCCCGTCAACAAGATGTCCCTCCACAACCTGGGCACCGTGTTTGGCCCCACTCTACTCAGGCCCTCCGAGGCGGAGATCGCAAAGACACAGCACATCACCTCCGCCTCCGACATCTGGTCGCATGATGTCATGGCACAGGTACCTACACAAAGTCGCATTTCACATAACATATGTGTGTGTGCCTGATTCATATTCATTTCCACATGACTTCCTGTTGCTCTCTGGCACCTTGGTTTCACCAAACAGTTTTCTTGATATTTTGAAACAGACTGGGAGTACAGTACATGCTGTCGATGGTAGAGTGGTGCGTACATGCATCTTTCCTCGGTTGCTGCATGTGTTTACCAGATAAAATTTTCCCCCCACGTCGCCAAGTGACCCGTGTCACTGCGCTCTGTTCTCCCAGCTGTATTTGGGCTGAAGGCCATCCATTCATCTCTGCTGAGAGACGAGTTTCCTGCGCACAAATGTCTTTTCTCGGCAGAATAAACAACATCCAGAGTAAATCATCATAAATGGGACGGGCAAGCACACGTGGGAGGCCCCATCCGTCCATTACAGTGGAAGTGCGTGTTTGTATTGTGGCTTATTCAAATTCTAAATGTTTATTGCATAAGTATACAAAGTGTCAAACGCCAAAGAAAGATGTTTCCGCCAACACACCCCACATGTGATCATCTGATTGATGATTTCACCCACGTTCTGAAAAAAAAGATAATAATCTTGCTACTACTGTAAACGTAGGGTCCAGTGACTCACAGGAAACCTTTTCAGAGTAAAATGCTTTTCTTAAATTCAATTGTTCACCTCAAACACAGAGTAAATCAAATGAAACTTTCCAGATATATTCCTATCTGATGAAATGAATTAATGGAGAGATTAAGGGACATTTGTGGAGTGTAGCAGGGGGGGGGCATTAGAGTGATTCATCAGTTTTCATAAAGACGATTGTCTAGACACATTAACGAGAAATGTCACATGGACTGACGGGTGCGACGGGCATGTAGAAAATTTTAAAACGTCTGCAAATTCGTTTATCATAAAAACGTCTGTATTGGCTAAAAAGTCTGGGGTGTTATGAGGCTTGTGAGAGGTGGACATGCAGTTTTTAGAGCTATTATTATTCAGAGCTGATTGTAAAATTATTTAATTAGGTTTAATGTGTATGACGTCAGCAAGTTGGCAACTCGCTTGACAAATCTTTTGCCGACTTTCCAAGTTGTTGTCCCAAGTCAGGAACTCTTTTTTCCTATTATTCCGACACCACGTGAATCCACTATTGGTAGCTGCCGCTCTGCCCACCGGTCAACATGAGCAGCAGCTGCAGCAGTGGCTGCGATACGAAACACCTCGTGGAGGCAATCAGGATCAAAGTCTTTATCTTATTCCATAATCAAACTTCCTTATTCGATTTATTCCAATTCCAGACATGAAACAGATTTTGATTTCTTTGTGACGCACGCGTTTGGAGGACATCGCTACACCAGACGTCCATCGCAGATAAACGTCACAAAGTTTTTGTTCAGTATCAAAGTAATCCAGCGACCGTGTTACGATGAAAACAGGAGCTGCCAATGGTTAATTATATTTTGAGTAGTGCCAAAGTGTAAGCAAATACAAGAAGATACTTGAGGAGGACACAGTGTCAGGTAGACATGATGTGTAACCATAATAAACGTGTTTCCTCTCCTCCAAGGTCCAGGTGTTGCTCTACTACCTGCAGCATCCTCCCATCTCCTTTGCCGAACTGAAGCGCAACACCCTCTACTTTTCCACTGATGTGTAACCCCCCAATCCCCCACCACCCACCTTCCTCAGGGCGGCACCTGAAGATGAAAGAGTGGGAGACTCCATACAAACCTTGGTCCCTGCCACTCGGACCTCCTGCCTCACCTCTCCTCTCCTCCCAGAAGGCAGCTCATTTCAACTGTACAGCTCCCCCCCCTCCCCTTACACACACACAAATCTCCTTTTTACTCCCCCAAACCAACCGCTCCCCGCCCTGAAAAGAGATGGAGCAGAACCCGAACGGAGGTGGTGAAGGAAGTTTCCTCGTCGTCGAGTGTGCGTCATGCGTCATTTCCTGTTTGTAATGTGAGGAGAGCCGAGCCGCCCAGCGCCTCCCACCAGCAACATGACAAGGCATTCTGGGAGCACAGTGGGAAAAGGTTGAGGGATCCGGAGGCCACAGCCTGGCGCAGTGACACACACACACACACACACACACACACACACACACGTCGGCGTGTGGTGGTGGCGTCGTCTAGCGAGCCCTTTTCCGGACATTGGTTTTATGATCTCAGAACCCGGTTGACTCAACGTCCAGCTTTGTTGTTTTTCTTTTCTTTTCTTTTTTCCTGATCGAAGGCATTCCAGAAAAATGGCATTTACATGTTTTATAATTCTGTCCAACAGCTGTTTTTGTTTCCTGTCTCTGTCTTGTGCATGTGGCGGAGGAGGCTGGGGTGTGTGTGTGTGTGTGTGTGTGTGTGTGTGTGTGTGTGTGTGTGTGTGTGTGTGTGTGTGTGTGTGTGTGTGTGTGTGTGTGTGTGTGTGTGTGTGTGTGTGTGTGTGTGTGTGTGTGTGTGTGTGTGTGTGTGTGTGTGTGTGTGTGTGTGTGTGTGTGAATGAGTGACCGTGTGGATGTACTTGAGTAAGTGAGTGCGTGAGTGTGTACGCGAGTGCGTTCAAGGGACTATGAGAACTGGGAAGTGGATCCTAACAAATGTCTGCCGACGTGTCTCTCTTGTGCTGACAGACAGGAGAGAACTGCCCCGCCCCCCCAGCGAGTCTTGAGAATTAGCCCTATTTATTTTAAATATATATAATATGTGTGCCTGTACAGTTCTGTGCAACTAGAGAAATGCTCTAAGGAGTCTGTTGTTTGAAGTTTATTCAGGTAGTGATGTTATTTTTAGTCAAAATTTCCTCGTTCACCTCAGTGTCCATGGCTGGTCGGCTGTTCTGAAAAAGATCACCAATCAGAGAGTCTGCCACTTCATTTTCGATCACTTACAGTAGAGGACAACGGCCACTCGGCCATGTTGAGGGTTGTCGGGGGAAAATCACAACTAATGGAAAATTCTACTTTTTTTTTCTTGTTGTCGCATCGCAGGCCTGTTCCAGGTGTCTTACTGCACTGGTATAATCTATAGGATGATTTGTGTAGTTGCCCTCATTTGCATGTTCAGCTTGTCAATCAAACCAGGCGGGGTTTACGCAAAGGTAGGTTGTCTCGGCGAGGGCCCCCCCCCCCCCCGCTGAGATCTCTGCTCTCTTACAAAGCCAACCTTTCTGCTGTCAAGCCTGCGACATATCTTAAAAATACTGTAAGCACTGCTAGATGAGTACTATTTGATATTTTTAATATAAGATTAAAATAAAAAATGTTGTATTTTACTTCTTTTAAGGAAAATTTCAATAAACTGTAATATTGAGGCTAAATGTAAATGTGACCCCCCCCTCCCTTTTTTTTAGTAAAATAAAAGTTCCCCAAAACACTCACTTTGTGTCTGTCTGCACTTGAATATGTAATATGAAAGATCTGCTTTTCAATAATATTGTCTGTTGAAACAGTGGGTGAGAAACTAAAATAACGGCAAAAGAAGTGATATATATATTCAAACTGTCCAGTAGGTAAAGTAGTCGTTTCCATCCTGAACCTTACGTTTACAGGTAGCACCCCCTGGTGGTCAGTTTTTACACATTGCTGAAAGTAAACTTTGTTTAAACCATCGACTGTAAATCTGCTCGAGTGCAGTTAACTCTGATATGTTGAAATGTTCAGAGTCGACCGGTTGACATCTGCGTGTTCTACCCACAAAAACACCATTTAATCCTGGAAACATTATCTCGGTGTTCCTGTACGGTACTGTACCAAATCTGGACGTAAGCAGCCCTAAGGTTTGACTGAAGGTCTGGTAGGGAAGCTGATAAGGTTTTAAGCATTTCAATTTTATTTATTTTTTTAACAAACAACCCTGAAACTTTTTTGTTTCTGTTGTGAGATCTGCCTGAGTGGGTAATAAGATGAGCTGGTTCTCAAGAGGACTGAGGCACAATGTAAACAACATTCACATGAACCTCCCACAGCACCTTTGTGTGCTGGTTAGTTTAAAAGATCAATCAAACTGATTGCAAATTGATAGATTTGTTGGAAATATTTCAGTTTTTCGTTTCTCTGTTGAATATAGTAATGAACTATTTGACATGTATTAAGAAAAATATTCCAAAATAGGCGCACATGGATACTAAATTCAACATGAATACGTCTTCGATGTCTTTGAACACCTCGACTCTGTGTCTCCCCGTACTGTGCTCCTCCACCGGGCACATGATCAGAACAGATGAGGGGGGCGCCACAATCATTTGTGTCGACACAGAGTACGTTGTTATATGGCGTCAACAGGCTGGTGAGTATCGACCTTTAACAGATATAAAATGCCTTCTGTTTTTCTTTATTTGTCGCTGAGTCTCGGAGTTCTTTTTTTACACAGTGACACGCGCAGCAGAGAGGCCACATAGCAGACCCAATAAAGAAACATGATTAGAAACACACATTATGCCAGTGTTTGTTTCTGCTTACTCTCTCTCTCTCGACCTGCAGGAGGGGGAAACTGAAAGTGTGTTGTGTTCTGTCCTGAACCTCAGCAACATGTATGTTGTGATTTGGCGTGATACAAATAAAATTGAATTCAACTAAATGTTGGTACCTTTAATAAAATTAAAATACTTGTGATTTGTTGTGCAACTGGACTGCGTGTGTGCGCCCTGCGTGGGGGATGTCACCGTTCACGGTCAACAGATTAATGCGCTGAATGCATGCGTTAACAAAAAAAAACAGCTTTAATATAAACAATCTTGACTTGAATTAGTTACTGACACATAACACCAACGTTCTACAACTAGAACAGAAGTTTTATCTGAGTCTGATTTGAGGTGGTCGTGACTCATTTTCATCTCATCATTATACACCCGACCCGCTCTGCAAAGTTTCTTGATTTTCCACATGGACTCGGTTTGTTTGGCTCAACAAGATCATCCAACAAGATAAAAGGAAAGAGCCACATGAGGGGAAAAAAAGGAAGGAGATCTTTTTTCAGTTCACTGTGGCATCGACATACACAAACAGGAACCTGTCGCTTCCACCAAATGCCTCCATTCTTGCCTTTGCACCAATCGTCCACGTGTAGGTAAATATTCAGAAAGTTGTATTTCTCACAGTGCGAGTCTTCACGTGCGCAACGATTAAGTCCACTGAGCTGCTTTTCAACAGTTCACCGCAAATAGTATTCGATGGCAGCGGAGAATGCCGCAAAGCCTCCACATCCCAGGACCCCGGCCTTCACACCAGCTGCAAAACAGAAAAATAACATCAGGAATAAAGTACTTTTAATCTAAAATATTATAGTAATTGTACCAGGTTACATACCACGAAATCCAATCGCTCCTCCAGTTACACAACCGCTGTACACAGCGTTCTTCCAGTCAGATTTGCCGCGGTGCTGCAAAGGAAAGACGAACACACACAGAAAAAAAAATGAGGAGAGGAAACACGCCAGGAAAAAGTGACGCCGTTATTTGTGTTTTATGGAAGCCACATAGCTTTTCGCAACAATGTAACACCAGGGGGAGCCGACACACCATTTTGAGAAGGTTAAAAAAAGCAGAACAGAGCCGCCATGAGCTTCTCAAAACCCTCAGTCAGTCAATACGGGATACTGTCTGTAATCAAAGTGTTAATCTGTTGAAGCACACAATGTATAAAGCTTTGTCAGATTATCGCTGTGCTTTTACACAGACACAAAAATATTAATCTGCCCTCCAGTCAATCTGGGGACAAGACAATTATTTAGACAATGTATGAAATACGGGTGGGCGATCTGGCCAAAAGATCATATCACGACCCTTTGGAATAGAAACACTTGTTACACTTGTGGCAACGAGCGTTGTCTCCATCGATTTAGTGAAGTACAACCAGACATTCGACCTTAGCAGCACCGAATATGATGATATATAATAAAAAATGAACATCTGTTGGCTGTCATGAATGCACGTGCAGTTTTCTGTAAAAAGAGCAACTTCCCCCCGCGATTTGGAAGATTCTTCTGAAAAGTAGATCATATGTCAAATTAAGTTTTAGTCCACGGTATAAAACGGTCAGATCGCCCACCCTGATATGAGTGAGTGAACACACGTTTTACAAACACCATCGCACAGATGCTCTACACAAGTCTCATTTATCAAAGTTGTTTCAACTTCATACAGTTCCATTTGTACGGTGTGTTCGCTGATTTGATTTCTCCCACTGACTTCTTTAATATTTTCGTTGTTATTTGTCAAACTGATGTTCTTGTAACTCAAAACAAGTTAAGATAAGTAAATCCAGGTATCACAACAGCCCAAAGACAGAATGAGTACAGGTTTGAATAAGAATTTTTAAAAAGTAGAACTACATAGAACATTTAGAAACAGGATCTACAAATGTAGTGGTACTGCAATACCATCTCAAGTGACAGAGATGTCGTAAGTAGCGGAAAGTCACACATTTTGTATGTTTTGGATCTGATGATACTTTCCAAACTCCCCTCAACACCTAATGTGTCTCTATCTTGTAGCTCTGCTTGTGAGTGTGATTAACACAGAATCTAGAGTTTAACAAAGTGTTTACATTATTTTGTACATTTGCAGTTTGGCTACAGAGAACAAGACACTAGGGCTACAACTAACGATTATTTTCATTAAGGATTAATCTGTCGATTATTTTCTCAATTAAGCGATTAGTTGTTTGGTTCATAAAATGTGGAAAAACCTTGATCGTGTTTCCCACTCACATTTAAGAAGCTGAAATCAAAAAAACTACTTGAACCAATTAATCAGTTATCAAAATAGTAGTCGATTACTAATCAATTACTACATTAACTGTTGCAGCTCTACAAAAGACATTTTGAAATCCACTTTATTCACTCATTCTTTCCTTTGTTCTGAGTATCTGCCAGACACTTGGGTCAATTTACTTCTCCTGTGGCACAGCTCCAAATAATTCATTTATACTTTAATATCTAAATGTAAACACACAGTTACGTGAAAAGAAGCATCATATTAACACGACGATGTTGTTTTGTTTACCAGATGCTAGTGAGAGTCATGTTTTTTGGAACCGACTTGATATAATCTGCCACATACAGTAATGTCGACATCGTGACGGAGCAGTGGTGTGACCTACCGATTCTATGATGCACTCCGTGCAGGAGAACATGGCGCCCACAATGGCAAAGTTCTTGGCGTAGGACATCCCCCTCTGGCCCATGTCTTTGAGGACTTCTCGCGCCGTTGGCGTTCTCATGGGGTCTTTGGGGTCAAAGCCCACGTTGGTGTCGATGCCGGCCGTGAAAACACCGAAGGCTCCGCCGAGGACGAACCCTGTGGAGAGCAGATACACCAACGTGAGGATCTACGAAAAATAAATAGAGCACAATAGGGCTGCAACAGTTGATCGATTGATTAGTAATCGAATACAAAATTAATCATCAAACTATTTTGATAATCAATTAATCGGTTCGAGTAGTTTTTATAAAATAAAGAGTCAAAATTATAATAAATTATAATATAATAATATAATTATTCTACTTCTGAAATGTGAATGTGTTCTGGGTTCTTTGCTCCTCTGTGACAATAACCTGAATATCTTTGGTGCGGAGACAAAACATCGTCTTGGGTTTTGAGAAACACAATCAACATTTTATGGACCAAACAACTAATCGATTAATCGATAATGAAAATAATCGTTAGCTGCGTCCCGAGGGCACAAGAATATCTCTGTTCACCTCTGATCTGAGAACCGTTACTGCCTTTGAAATGACTGGTCATGTTTGTGCAATGTACAGTAAAACAATATGGCGAGGCTGCAACTGATATATGTTTCAACTGATCCATAAAATACATTAGATGGAATATGACCATCACTGACTGTCAGGTGTTGTCTCCAAGTGGCTTGTTTATTCAAACTAACGGTATAAAACCTTAAAGATGATCAGTTTACTGTCACACAAGGAAAACGACAAGGAGATGGAGAGTGTTCGAATAATCAAAATAGCGTTTAGTCGATCAACTTATTACTTTGGTCGTACATTATGAAAATGCATCAAAGTGTGTGTGTGTGTGTGTGTCTGTGTGTGTGTGTGTGTGTGTGTGTGTGTGTGTGTGTGTGTGTGTTGTACTGGCCTCCCACACAGGCCAGGACCGACTTGAAGGCGCAGCTCTCCATTCCCCTCTCGATCATCTTCTGCTCGTCGCTTTTCGCGGGCACCGGCAGCCCCCCCATGACGCCGGGGCTCAGCTCCTTCACGGGCCTCTTGTCCCCGATGAGGTGGTCCAGGATCATGCTGTACTGGAGGGTCGGCTGCTCCGGACCCGGACCTTGCGGGTCGGAGGAAGCGTCGCTCGCAGCACCCGTGGAGGCGGCCATGTTTCTCAATGACAGCCGCTTTCAGCCAAACGCAGTCGAGGACAAGCGTCTGCAGATTCGCGACATTTCTGACGTATGACTACGAAAATAACTTGAACACACACAAAAAAATATATATATATTTAAATGATTACGGGAATTAAATACAGTTAAGACACGTATACGTTAAAACATTTAAGTGTTCGTATCTTCCCATCATACGAGTGATTTAAATTAGTGTCAGCACATTCGACACATAAAAAACGCGACTTAACCGCAGGCCTGCAGTGATCCTCCCCTCACGAGGCAGGTCAGAGAACGTTTTGTTCAACTTTAATGTCACTTTTGAGCCTGAGTTGATATTTTAAAGATTTTTCTTCCTCACTCACAGGCAACAATAATAAGCAATGTTGCATTACATTATTTTAAATAATTATAGTTAACTCTCAGACCTGTGATGTGTGTGTGTGTGTGTGTGTGTGTGTGTGTGTGTGTGTGTGTGGATTGAAACTGTTAATATCTTAGAATCTTATTAACACTGGTTAAAACGTATCTATAAACCAAGTAACTACAACTTATCTATTAACTAAATTAGAATTGTGTTTTTGTGAAAGTACTCAACTACTTGCTGGTCCAGCCATGTTTGCCAGAAACATCTGCACATCAAAATCGAAGAGCCCAGACTGGGGCCCCTTTAGAGACCAGGCCAGAGGGGCAAGGGTCATGACGTCAGCAAACTCATAGTTCTGAACAGGTTCATGGAATAGTCCCGGCCAGTCCTCCTCCTCCTCCTCCTCCTCCTCCTCCTCCTCCTCCTCCTCCTCCTCACTTTCCCAAACTGTTTAGAGAGAGAGAAGAGGAGAGGGAAGGTCAGTCTGATTGAGCTAAAGCCTTTAGACTAATGCAGCGGTGGGAGAAATGTGTGTGGGAACTATTGAGCTTGGATACAATGGTGGCTGGGGCTCTCACTCAATCAAGAAGACATAAAGCATATTTATAAACAGAGAATAATAAATAAATAAAGAAAACGTATTCATAAACTCAGATGAAATTAAAGGAAACGTATTTGTAAACTAAGAAGAAATGAAAGAAAACTCATCAAAATCTTATACTTATACTGACTTAAAATTTATCTATACCCTAAATTAAACACATATTTACGTGTGTGTTGTGTGAGGACCGACTTGCTGGTCCAGTAGTGGAGCTCTGCACCTTGTATTTGCTGGCTCACATCTCCCGGGAGTATGGAGTGTCAGTCAACAGGGAATCCATCATGTGCACCTCCCCCTCCAGGTCAGCAAACTGATGGTCCTGTACAGGCTCATGGAAGAGTGCGGTCCAGTCCTCCTCCTCCTCCTCCTCCTCCTCCTCCTCCTCCTCACTTCCCCAAAGCTGTTTAAGGTCAGATGGATTCAGCTACAGCCTTTAGACTGATACAGCAGCAGTGAAGGAAATGTGTGCTGGGACCATCATGCTTGGATACAGTGGTTCTGACCAACACTCGTCATGTGTACATTTGGAGTTCTCACCTCCGGCTGCAACTCTTCCAGTCTGTCCTGTGGGTCGGAGGTGGGGGGCTGGGGACTTGGGCTCCGGTCGGCCTGGACATCAGGGCCCCGACGTAGTCTCCTCTCGGGGGGCTCCTCCTCTGGGGATCCGGAGCGGCTCTCCTCCCTCTGTCGCTTGCTGCTCTCGGCCGCCTGTTACAGAGATTGAGGGGAGGAAATAAAAGATCAGGTCAAACTAGTTCAGTCCTTTCACGCTGCTGCTGTAACATCAGTGGATTCACTCTGTTTCCTGTCCAGTGGTTCATTACATTTTTCTTCCAAAATGGCCTCTGTTGCTGACCATGGGTGTCACGCTGCTCTGCTTTATTATAAAACAATAACATTAAAGTTACTGTAGGTGTGACTTGATAATTATTGTGCATAAAATCATTACAGGAATACCACAACTTTCTTCAGAGGACACAGCACACACCTGTAACCTGCCAACAAGTCCTCCAACTCATACAACGAACTTTAACTCAACACTTACATATTTGAGTGGACATTGAATGACACTTTCCTCAATTATGTCTCTACTTTTTGGGCAAATGAAGCAATGGCTCTGGGAGACATCTTGAAAAAAATGTCAGGCTGAGAGAGGAAACTGTGTTATCCTTTAAAACAAGTAAACACTGTTCAGCTTCAAAAGCAACCGTTGGTTCAGAGTTGGACAGGGTTACTTCATGTCTTCACTTTACAGTTATTTACAACAAGGACTTATGACAGTGAATATTTTATATTCGATGTCACTGAACAGACTCGACACAGAACTTCCGTCGAGTGGACCGGGATGAAAGAAAAAGTTACTTAAATTATTATTATTTTCAAAATCATTCAAATTCTCACGTTTTCCATGATGAAAGTGTGACGGACGTGAACTGCGCGGATCGTTTTCTTATCTCTCCAGGAATCGAGCGAGGATTCTCCTGAACAGTCGAACGCTTTCGTTAAAAAAAACCTTTTATGAATTCAGGGATCTCCATAGCAACATGCGTATAACGTCACACGGCAGGCCCCAGCTGCTAATCCTGACCTGACTGGATGACAATCAAAGCATTTCTTAAAGAAACTTACTCCTTACTGACATTTGATTATTTATGAAACGATGGAAATAAAATATTCTGCAATTATGACCGATAGAATTCCTCCAGTGATCCTGAAGCGTTTAATTTACGCTTAGACAACGTTGGTGGAGGAAAACCGGACACGTGAATGTGGTTAATATTATTAAAGTCGGTCAGCAAATGAATATTCTCTGTCACCATGTTGAAAGAAGAGACGACGTGAACATGCTAAACATATTTATCATTAAAAACTATAGTTAACTACGTTTTGGCTGTGGCTCGGTTGTTAAATATAATCAGTATGTGGTTAGATATATTTGTGATTAAATATGTTTCGGTCTCTTTCCCATTCAACACGAGCCCCAACAGTCCCACAACTGCAGATCACTTCAATGTTTAATAGCGATTTGACGCAATAGAAAAATAATCGATTAGTGTCTTGTCAGGTCAATGACCTCAGGTCATTGCCGTCTGTTTCCAACTGTTTAACCGTCTACCGTTCATCACCTGTCTGCTTCTCAGTCCACTCAGTCCGTACGAACACTGGCCACAGGCCACCATCACACACTCACTTGTCCGTTCTGTCGAACCTGTCAGGTGGATTGTGTCACTTCATGACGTGGCCAGCAGATGGCAGTGCGCGACTATGGCTGCTGCAGCAGATCTCCAAATACGGCAGCACATCCTCAGACCGACACGGAGGCTGTAAAGTACAGGAGACCCAGTAACAACTGTGTAGTGCAAAAGTATTCAATACTTCTCCACATCTTTATAAAAGACTCTCGGGAACACCTTGTCACTTTCATCAGTGCCTTCTACATTGATCACGTTTAATCTGCACTCTGTCTTTTATATTGCACATTTTCAATTTATTCAATTTATTTAGTTTCCTGTACATTTCACGTACACGTACATCCCATTCACATATACACATTAAAATGGTCTAGTCATAGAGTAGACCCTTGAAAGACAGGCTTATGTTCTATTGTTGTTATGTTTGTTTTTTTTCAAACATCTTTCTTTTTGATTTTCCTCCCCGTCGTCTTGTCATTTGAAAGACTACGTTTCCCAGAAACCCCCGCGAGCACTGCGCCAAACTCGCTCCACGCGCTCCACCTACCGGCTCCAGCTGCGCGGGCCAGTAGCTGATGACACTGTCGTCAGAGTCGCGCGCGCGTGTGGCGGCGGCAGCGGCGGCGGCAGCATCCTGATGAGACCACAGCCGCACCGCAGCAACACGGAACAGGTGAGCTGGAAGCTAGCGGCTAACACTCTGTTATCCCGACAGTGTGCACTTCTTCATCTGTTGGTTTGGGTTCAAACGTGTAAACTTCACATGCGGCGCCGCGCTGTTGTCGCTGCAAACGAGCGAAGGTGTCCGGACGGACCGAGTCGCTCGGGCTCAGTGGCGTCGGGTCAGTTGACGCCAAGACGATGTTGTGTGCTAACGTAGCGAGAAGTCGCCGCGAGGACGACGCACTGCTCCTTTAATGTAATGACTAAGTCGTTCCGAGGCAGACGTGTCTCTCCCCGTGCCGCGCCACAACGCCTGTCATCAGAATTAGCCGCAGGACATGTTTTCACGACTACTTGGCGCGTCGCTGTATGAGACTGTGGCGCTCGGCAACAGGAAGTCAAATGACATCGACGTATGCAGGATGCGCCTTTTTTTCTCCCATATTTTGCAACGCTCCATCCTAAATTGGTGCGTCGCTATAACGTTGCACCATTCGTACAGTCGTGAGTTCAACAGGACCCCCGCTCGATCAATGCTCCCCATCTGCCATGTACAGTTCACATCCCTGTTATTGTCTCAGCGTCTCATTGGTCCATGTCGTAGTTGAAACGGTCTCAATGCAGAGATGGTGTCATCATCGTCAAAGGGATGCCTGGTATTGATTTTTGCCATTAAACACTCAACTGTTTTATCCAGTAGGGAGGGAGACGAAAAAACACTGCAACCCCCAACTCAATCCGAGCTGTGGTCAGGACTCTACAAACACTGAGGCCAGGTCAATGCAGCTCCCAAAAAGATAACTCGGAACCAAAAAGAAGGTTAAATGCATTTTCCCCCCAGTTGATCTTGATTTGTGATTTTTTTATTTGCTTTTTACAATGTTTTGTTAAACTTTCTGTTCATCCTCTCCCCCCCTACACCCCAACAGTACATTCACAGTACAAGGACTTCGATCAGTGAAACGGTTCATTTACAGTGTCCATGTGTAGCACCTGTTTTCTGGCATGATAAGACTTCTCATTATTCCCCTCCCAGACAGAAACCATGTGAATTTACACGCTGACAAAGTTATAACTGTATTTACCACATCAGGCGCGTTGCGTCGCTACCCATGTGTTTTTATGTACATTTCACACTTTGATGTAAAACTTGGAACCATTTCAGTGCACTGCAAGCTGTTTTTTTCTTTTCTTTTCTTGGACCCACCTCAGTGAAAGTGCTGAAAGTGTTTTTTCTTCACATGATCAGCTCGCCATTTGTTCCTCATTAGATCCGTGCCATGTGGAGCAATCAAACAAGGCCTCGCTGTGTTAAGTAAAGTTATCTGTGAAGGGTTTTCTTTATGACTTAAATAGGTCCTTAAACGCTCCATTATGGTTAACTTGTATCCTGACTAAGCTTCTGTGTGTAATTCTATTCTTGTCGTGTAATGTGTACTTTCTAAACTGAATCCTCTGTGGAAACACTTGCTTTCAGGAACACTCACCTGAACAATCAACCATTGCTATTTTCATAACGGCTTCGCTGTGGATCTTAATAATGAAAAGGCAAAGTAAAGATGTAAAATAACCTAACTGCGGAGCTAATGTTGTATTCCTGTGTTCATAGAAGAGACCGGCCTCGTGGTGGTACATGCCTGTGTCCTTTCTTGGGCGACAAATGACAGCTTTCACTTATCCTTCTGACTATGCCAAGAGGAAATAGAGTTCAAATATGGGCAGAGCACCAGTCACTTATGATGAAGTCAGTGTTGGATGTTGTTTGTAGGTAATCACAGCCTTTGTTTTCTCACAGTCAAACCTTCCAAGAAGGGGAAATAGTTGGGAATCCATCTTTGGCCTGTGGGCTGTGTGCCGGTCTGGCGTCAGTGTGGTGATCGTCAGTCAGACTGCAGCGCTGAGTCGATACATCCAGTTCATTTGCTGCTGGGTGGAGATGATGTGATGTGGCAGCAATTAATGTAGTTGCCAAATTTACTGTTAGTTTATTATTGATAACACAGCTATTGTGTTTGCCACAAAAGAAAAGAAGAAGAAAAGAAACACGCACAAACACTGTTACCTGGAGTCATACCGTGTCTGTCCTTGTAGAGCCTGGAGCACTGAATCTCCCTTGTGGGTTTTTTCTTCTATAGCTGCTTTCATCCTCTGTTCAACTCGTTATCCAGGCACTTTGTATCATTGGCTTGCTATTTATAGCCAGGGGTTATGTGGGGTGCACCTATGGCTAGTTGAGCAGTGGTGGTGTGGCTCTTTAGACAGGAAATGATACCTGGTCATCTTCTTGACTGCTGTGCTCAGTGGGAAGAATTTGGATATGTGAGATTCAACCACACACTCAGGTGTATGCCCGAGTGTTGGTGTCCTAGATTCACTTTTGTTAACTACACACTAAGGGACATTAGCCCCGGAGTTCGTCATCATCACGTTGTAACTGACATGTGAAAGGATTCAGAGTGGGAGAGGGGGTGACAACATTTGGAGCGACCTTATCCAGCGATTGTAAGAATAGTTAAAGAAGAGATCAATATGTTGCTTAAGAGTCAAGTTTAGTGTTCTCCCTACCATTGCCTGCCATCTTATAGCGGGACACCCGTGCCCCAAGAAACAAAGCACAAAATGTATGTTAAAAATGTAAAAAACAAATATTAACTTTATGTCATTGGATTATATGTATTCGTACTTTCTTCTTCAGCTCTGTTTGACATACACTTTTGCTTCCATTTGCCGTCTGTGGGATCTTAAGACTTGTTATCTATCCTCTGGAGGCGAGGTCTGGTCTGTACGCAGATGGAGGGGGACGTCACGTACTGCAGTGGAGGAGGCTTTAATTGAGGAGATAAGGGGAGATGAACAGATTAGAGCAGGAAAGGGAACTGCTGTGGAGTTCAGTCAGCACACAACGATCAGGAGGTAGAGTCGCCGGTCGTCCACCAACCCGAGGGTCGGTGGTTCGATCCCAGTTTCCCCCAGCATGCATGCCGAACTTATTTCAAGGTCTCCTTCTCTAACTGATGCTTCAATGTTGTCCCTCAATTGCAAGTCACTTTAGATTAAACATCTACCAAATGAGTAAGTAAGCAAATATGAACAGAAGCGTCCTTATTTCTGACAAAATGTGAGGCTGTTCCGTGTGCTGTGCTGTCAGTAGGTTGCAGCCAATTCTGTGTGGTATTTAAACTAAATATAAAGGCAATGAATGGCTGCCAGCCTCCACTGCCAGGCTACCTCCTCAGTCTTTTTTCCCATGAGCATCACCTACCAAGAGGCCACAGTTCATTGGAGAACGATGGATTGCAGCAGTACAGCAGTGCTTTCTGTCTTTTGGAGGTGTAAAGCTGCTAAGGGAGGAAGCTCCAAGCATCTTTTTTCCTGTGCCTCTGTTTTTAATGCAAACACCATTCAGGAAACGGAGCGCATACTTGACAAGCATCACAGTCTAACTCGGTGGCTTCATGGAATGCTGCTGTTTCTGTAAATGGGTCATCTGGACCACTTCTGAAGTTTAGCCCGCGATATGATGCCACTTCTTTTTCGCCTCTGCTGTAGCTTGTGAGTAAAGGACAACAAGTTGCAGAGGTGTGATGTGCAAGTCAAGAATAATAAGACAGATGATGTGGTATTATTATTATTATTATTATCATCCCATCCAGGCAAACAGGACAAGCGGGTTCGCAAAGCTGTGACATTTGCGTGCGTGTGGGGAGTGTTGTTAAAGTATTTGCTCGGTAGCTGGAAGCTGTTCAACCCATTGTAAACTCTTGTGGTATCTCCTCATACAACATAAATTGAACACACCCATGGTGCACGTCGGGTGATTCTTATGTCACAAGTCTGTGTTATACTGTCAACAAACTCAAAAAAAAGAAGGGAACTTTTCCTCTTTGGTCAGACAGTTATTCCACTCAGTGGCTCTAATATTAAGATGTTCCATTGTGGAAAACCACTGAGCTCTGTTTAGTAGGTGTCTCTGTATTCCCTCACAGTTCTCGTGGATGCTGTGCTAGTGTTTCTATGGAGTCCACCCACTCGCTGTCCATGCAGCCAGCCAGACAGGAAAGCAGTTGAGGTTTTCTGCAACGTGGCTCTGACTGACTGTTTATTAGACAAGAACTTTGACACCACCGGAGCAGGAAGTTTGTCTCTCGAGGGAGACCAGCTCTGAGAAAGATGAAACGGAGGATGAACCGGATGAAATATGCATAAAGAGTGTATCCATCTCAGCTGGCACTACTGTACGCCTTTTTTGGGGGGGGGAATGGATGGCTGTGCAGCAGTCCAAATTTCATTAATTCAGATGTGGATGCACACATGTAGGATTATATATCAACCGCAGCAGAACAGTTTACAGGAACATTTATGTTGAGAGGACTGCTAATATGTTTTTCATCACTAATTGTATGGTTTTAAAGTCAGTGTTTGTTCAGTGGTTATTAATCCAGGGGGTATAAAAAAAAGGAAAATTCAAGTGAGTGATATCACCAAAATAATTGTGTATTCTGTCGTCTAGTTTCTCTTTCTTGGGAATGAGACATCTCATCACATGTCAGGATCCGACAAGAACACTTTGTTTGGGAGCTCCTGCTGAAATGGCCCAAAGGCCTGTTGTACAATCTATTGATCTGTGTCCAGATCAGAGGAAATCATACAATCAGCACTTTCCTCACTCACTTTGCTTTCTTCTCATCTCATCTTGAATTCTAAGATGCTGATTTACGCAGCAGCTCGTATCTGTCTGCTATTTTCTGATGCTGAGGCAAAAGTTTTTCTGTGTAATAATTGAAAAATCATTGTATCATACTTGAAGGCTTGTTCGGGTACTTGATTTCAAATCAGTGTCACTGTTAAAAAGGCAGTTAAGCACAATACTCCATAGCCTCCAACATAATGCATACTAAGATATAAAGAGAGTAAACATACCACTTTTGAGATGTGGAATCTTTCCTGGATGTTCCAGTTCTCCATTTCCCAGGAGTCTGAACTATTTAAAGTCTGCTAATATTTGCACAGCTGAAGTTATTCTAGCTTGTTTGGCATCTTGGTTTTGATCAAATCAACTGCAGAAAATGTCACACATTTACAGCATTGTAACCAGTCGTCACCTTGTGAATAGTTGTGTGTGTGTAGGTGCACTTGTACTCTGTGAGGATGTATGGAATGAGGACATTTTTTGAAAGTGAGGACATTTAGGGCCAGTCCTCACAACTTCACTGGACTTACTTTTTGAGGTAAGTTCTGGGGTTGTGGTTACGAGTTTAGTTGTGATGATTAATGTTAGGGTAAGGGTTTGTATTCCATTTGTGGACAAAACTTGTCACCACATAAGCATCACAGCCGTGATACAGTCACCAAATTGTACAGACGTGTATTTGCGATCAAAGTGAAGGCCCACTGTGAAAATGGGTGTGGTCCAAGCAACAGCGACAGAACTTTGGGGATTTTATCTGGGGAAGGGACCACTGGCCCCTACGTTAGACCCCTGGCCCACATTTGTTTTAAGTCATGCATTGTTGGATCCGAGTTTCAATCATTCCTGTTTACTGTAAGACATACAGTAAGCGTAAAACTACAAACCAACCTGTGATGGAATTACATTAGATGCAATGCCTGTCATTAGGGATGCACCGAAATTGTTCAGCCACCGAAATTGTTCGGCCGAATAAGTTAAAAGACCAAATAATATATAAAGACAATAAATACTATAAAAAATATTTTATTTGTTTTAAGTTATTTATTTCAAGTTATATTGTGCTTTGCTGGTATAACATCTGCTGGGATGTAAAAAAAAAAGTGTTCAGTGTTATAATAATATTTATAAATTGTACCTTTTACCTTGAAAATCAAGACAAAAAATTAAATAGCACATTGAGGCTATTTAATTTATGCAATGGTGAAAAATTTGGATTAAAAAAAAAAACTGCCAACAATTTTTATTTCGGTGCATCCCTACCTGTCATTAATGGTAGAACATATACCTGAGTGTGGTACTCGTGGGTCGGACAGTGAACATTTTGACGAATGCCTCGGCTGGTTTGATCCCATTCTATAATTGGTTCCAAAATTGATGTTTACTTTACTGTATATTAAAGTGAAATGGATCAACGGTATCATTTTTATATAGCAACAGGTATCTATTCCGGCTCTATTGAAGGTGATGGTCACATGTTCAGCAGTTATTGTGGTCATGTGATCTTTAGTATCAGTAACAGTAGCAACACATTGGTTGATCGCATCAGCAAGAGATACTGAACTATGATCCCCCTGTAATTTGTACGAAGCTTATTTTCCTATATGCTTTTGATAAAACAATGATCGGTATTCTGCCAGTGTTTCCTGTTAACCATGTCATCATGGTTGTATACTGTAAGGTTCTAGTTTAAATTAAATAACGACTAATAGAACTGTTTTTCTTGTGTCATACTACAACACTCACAGTTCAAATCTGTTCATTTTTTGATGATGATGTTTGGAGTTTAACATAATAAAAAAGGGACAACTGTTACTACAAACAAAACTACGTTATTGAATCTTTTTTGTCAAATAGTTCTGGAAAAAAATACAAAAAATCTCATGGACTTTTTTCAATGACCTTTCCTAATTCCTCAAAGATGTTTGGAAGTTGCATGTTTCACTGTCAGTAATTTACAATATCTAAATTTCTTTCCGCACACAATGCATTGAATGTGTTATTCTTCAGCACCTTTATAATTCCTTCAGGTTTTGTGAACATTTGACTGAACGTTTTGATGTGTCATGAGAGTATAGGTGGTAGATCAAAAGCGGTGTATTGAGCCACACTCCGCTGAATCACCATCACTGCACATTTGACATTTGTTTTCACATCCTGTGCAACCGTGTTGTGTCTGTGTGGAGAGTATTAGTCAGTGGTCTTTCCTGTAGACAGAGGAAGGGAAACAAGGCAGAGAGAACCAGAAGCAGGTGCTGCTCAGGATCTACAGCTTGTTTGTTTGTTTGTTTGTTTTTTTACCCCTGAGACCTACTGTACCTCACCTAGTGGGCGTCCAGCCACTTGGCTTTATGTTCCATTATCATTATTTATTAATGATCGGTCTGTTTCATACTCTAGGGATCTGCCGTTTCCTATTTCCCAACTCACTTCATCTCGGTAAGTGTTGGGTTGTAATTTATGCAAAAGCTTTTGGCAGTATTGTTGGAAATTCTTAGAAATGTCTTCATACCTCATAAGTTGGCTATTTTTATGTCGTAGAAGATTTCAGTGTACTGGCAACGACTGGTCTCTCACTGTGTAGCTTGTGAGTAAGTGAGGTGGACATGAAGGGAAGTGAGTCCTTGCTTTTCCTCTACACGTTCTATATTTGGACACCTTGGACTGTTATTGTTCTAAATCTACAGCCATTTACCAGTGGAGAAGTCATTTTATTTATTTTTTTGTGTTTTTTGCTGCACTGGCGTCTCCTGCAGGTTGGTTTCTGGGCACCTGTACCTGAAGTTGGACTTGTGCTACACATCGTTCTGGCGAAACTCCATGGTAGTAGACCAAAAGGAGGAGCTGTTGAAGCTAAAGAAGGGAAGGAAAAAGTTCTTCTATACCCATAGCCCTAGCGGTATGGCCTTTTTTTTCTCAAGTCACAATGAGATCAACATTTTAGTTTTTTGGGTAATCCCAATGAATGTATTCACCTTTCTAGATTAATATCTAATATTGGCACAAAAGTTTACACATTGGACCTTTGTGGTCCAATTTTTGAAATATTGCTAACATTGGAACAGTAAATAAAGACACCTATGTTCACTGTCTCTCTAGAAAGAAACAAAGCAATAGATACTGTATGTGACCACTGGCTGTGAACAATCATATGAGTGGTGCAGTGTTTTGGCACAATTTCGCAAGGCGGCAACCGAAAAAGAAGAATATGTGCCTTAAAAAACATGCAGTTTACATCAAATCACACAGAACCTCTTACTGCAGCAGCGCCTAAGAGAAGTGTTTGGGTCTGTTTCTCTGCCCTTTGCAGCAGCGCCCTTTTAAAGAGCAGTTTCTGCGGCGGTGCAGGGGTGTGGTCGGACCAAGTTCCTGCAGTTTACCACTTGCCGCAAACTGAAAGCCTGTTTCATCGCAGTCCAGAGGGCAGTACGATCTGGCATGCCGTTCGTTGTTGGAATTACATTGAAATAAGACCAGCATGGGAGAGCACACAATGGAGACCCCTCCACAGATTATCCACCCTCGCGTTGAGACGTGTGTCCGAGACAAAGACTGGCTTTGTCCGTGTTGGTGGCACTGCCCGAACTGCCTTCAGGTCATTTAGAAATAAACATCTCATCAACGATGTCATAAATCAGTTTTTTATTTTTATTTTTCAGAATGAATCAGATGTGGAAGTTTCACTGAAACAGCCCAAATACCTGGTCCGTACAGCCGTGGTGTTTGATTTAAGAACACAATGGAGCCGCTGTGTCTGAAACCACATGCACACACATGGTCCCAGCTTTAATGAAAACTGCCCGCCACTGTCCTGTGAACAAAGTGCAGGAACCTGCCTTTCAGAGAACACATGGTTCAGGCTGTGTGATCACTCAGAATAAAAACCATTTCCCTCATCCAGGTGGAGCATGGCCCTGTTGTGTCAATGCAACATTCTCTGCCGTGCTGTCTTTTTCTTCACAAGTAGAGTGAAGTCTGGAAAAACTGTGAGAGGAGAAACACATACCCATGGCTGAGATTCTCTTGCTCCCTTCCTCTTTGAATTAGAGAGAGTGAAAAGGCAACAGCGTGCACTGCACAGCGGTTGGCAGCCTGCAGTACTTCCTCATCCTGGCTGCTGTATAGTGGCAGACAGCCGTTGCTCCTGGCCCTTCAGTTTTTTCGCCCTTTAGAATCTGTTCGTGGAGCTCGGCAAAGGACGAATATTTTCAGTGAGCTGTGCCTCAGGGCACTCAGGCAGAGGCTAGGCTCTAGGACAACGTCCAGTATCTTGACACGTGAGTTTGTTTTTGTCTTTGCATTCCCCCTCTCTCTCTCTCATTAATGACTACCTTGAGCTGTCGGATGATGTTGGGATGTGTTGTTTCATCTTCAGTCATTGTTTTACAGTTTTATATGGACAATGGTTTATTTTCTGTTGAAGATGTGATTGCCGACTGTTGGACTGCAGTAGAAAAAAGTCAGTTTTTTAAAAAAGTTCGGAAGAAAGTGATTGAGAGCAACAACTGCTGCTGATGTTTGTCCCATTTCTGTTAAAGAAACGTGGCCTTTGCTTAACTTTGCAGTCTGTCAAGCACCATGAAGGATTAGTACATTCAAGGTTTCACAACAGTTGCTTATGCTATCTTTATTGCTTATAGTTTGTTATGTTCAGGGTTCATGTCAGCTGTGGGCAAAACCACACGGCGTTCATGAAAAGGATGTGATGACACAGTGACATTTAACCCAGTATATTATATCCTTTTTTCTCATTGCAGCCAGGAGACTTATGAGTGGCTTATTAGTTTGATCATTTGTGTCGATGCCTTTCTGTTGTGAGAAGTTGTCATGTATCTGGAATAAGAGTATCATAATACAAATTAGCTGAGAAGCTTTGGTTATGCCACGTTATTATTTATAATGTTTGCATTTATGGTATGAGAATCTTTGCTTGTTGCAAAAGCAGTGCAGTCGCACCTGAAGGCGCTGAATAAGGTTCCACCACAGGAAGGCAGCAGGGTTTGCAGCCCTCTGTAAGACAGCAGTTTCCCCTCTCATCACTCCTCTTTTTATCTCTTTTTTCTTTTTTGAAGGTCTATATAAATAGCAGTGATGGTGTGTTCCGTCTTAATAAAGGTGAAGGGAGGGAGGGCGCATTTCACTCCCATGTGCTCCGTATTCTACACAAACGCATGAACTGAACATTGGAAGCACGTGGCCGGTCCCGTCCCGTCCCGCACTGCACTGTACCAGAGCAGCCCGCATTTAAGGTCAGAGAATGGTCAGGGCTGGTCTGCTCGGATTTCCCTCCATAATCTGGCAGGCAATTTGTGGTCGTGGCAAGCTGAACTGGGCAAGTTACATGTTTGTGCAAATGAATGTGTATATGCAAGGTATTTTCTCTGACTGTTACAGTATATAGCAGGGGGCTGTACAGAGACATTGTTGGTTTTGGCTCACAACAGTCTGTTCTGAACTGCTGTAAATTGTACCTTGAAATAATTATATACGTGGGTATTTTTACAGTACAAAAAAACCCCACTTTTCCATTGAAGTAAAGGATAGTAATCTTTGTTGTGAAGCTTTTCTATAGCATTTCAATTTGTATGTCATAGATTAATTTCTGCTAAAGGAATGGATAGGGTAAGGGAGGTGTCTTGACTTGAGATGTTTCGGTTTTTGATCTCGGTTGCATGATGAAAGCACATCATCCTCTCCCTGCAGGGTTGATTCAGATCAGGTGATATCCAAGAGACCAGACCAAACCTGATAAAGTGCTGTCAGCCGGTGTTGACTCCTCGTGCTTTCTCCTTATCTCATCGCAGCAGTCTAGTCCAGCTGCAACCGTCAGAAACTCTCTTAGGAACTCCTCCGCTACAGAGTCTCACAGTCACATTCGGCCCATGCAGTCATCCTCCTGTTTTTGGAAGCAATGTAATTAAGGCAGATGACAACCCATTACTTATGGCTGTGGAGACCACAAATTACATTTGGTTTTCTTATTTAGTATTTTCAGAGCAAATTCAATATTTAGCTTTCTTTCTTTTCTTTTCCCTTTTTTTTTCTTTTTAACCAGCCATCGTTTAAGCCACAACGTCATCATCTTACATGTTAGTCAGACCTTAGTGTAGTAAAGGTCAGTGAATGTCAGACTCACTCTCTCTGCCTCTATTCTTGACTAGTTCAAGTTCAAAGTACGACCTCGCTGTGCGCCTCTCACAGACATTCTGGTTTCGTAACTAGGTCTCTGTAAAGTAAGTGGGACACAATTCTGGCTCCTGAGAATCGGATCTCTGCAGAGGAATATGGAGATGCCTAATCGAGTCCTGCAGTGGCCCAAAAGACGGTGCGGGTTAGACTTTAATGTACAGGCTTCTCCCTGAACTCCCTCATTTAATTTGTTCCACAATAGGTTCAGCTGTTCCTCAGTTTACCTTTTATTTCAAAAGTGTAAAAAATAAAGCCTCATGGGGTACATCCTCAATTTTGCCTCACTTCCTCTTTGAGTCAACATCAAGAGCAGGGCAGGATGAGAAGCATGTCAAACGTGTGCTTGGCAAGGAGCGGTGTTCTGAACGAGAAAGCTGATCTGAGGCTCCACAGCTGAGCCTTTTGACTCCCAGGCCAGGCAGTTAGTCACAGGATCTCGCCTAGAGAGGGCTTGTATCATATGATGGACCAGCAGGGAGACCTATGCTCTCATGCAGGCAAAAAAAAACAAAGTGCGTACAGTGTTTTCTTAATCAAATAATTCCGTAAGCCCCCACAAGTATTCTCTAAATAAAAATAGCAGCGTAAACTGTCCCTTGATGGGAACATTTTGCTGATGAGTAACCTGTTAATGTTCTGAGAGTTGGACAGTGCCCACACTACTCCTTTAACTCACCATATATCATCATTATCAGTCGATTAGTGGAGACAGCTGATTACTTTTATGGCAGCATCACTTGTCCTGTCAAATGTCATGCCACACATGCGGCATTTCTCACTTGGCACTCCAGCAAAAGAAAAAAAAAAAGGATAAATAGTTAATTAGAGCAGAGGGAAGAAGCTGTCCTCGCCGACTGCCCTGTCCTGAGTTAGCTCGTTCACCCACTCGCAGAGACGAGAGGGTTTCCCTGTGTCTGTCGGAGGCATGAGATCGCGTTACCTCGGCCCGATCGATGAGTCGGCCCGTCCTCTGGGAGCTGCAGAGCTCTTTGCCAGTGCACACTCTTCTTGGTTAAGTGCACTCCACCATCCCTCCATTTCCCACGGCTACTCTTCGTCCAGACGAGCACATTTCCTTCTGGAGATCACATGCACACCTTTTAACAGTCTGTGACCACATCCTGTTGAAGTTGGAAAAACGATTGTGCTGCATTTTCACTATACTCCTCACAGGGGAGTGACCGCATGTTGTGGCTGCAGAGGAGTGTGGAGATAGTGCTTGTGTGTTGGTCAATGCTGCTGACAAAACAAATCAGATAAGACATTTTTTGGACCCCTTAACAGGAAGTAGTTGAATGGTGTCGCTCCTGGATCGACCTGAGCCGCCCTCAGTGGCAACTCTTGGCCTGCATGTTTTGGAACGGCCAAAAATGCCACCAGACTGTTAACAATGTGTAGTGTTTGTGTTCTCACAATGCAAAGGTACTGCCTGTTGTGCTGTGCTGCCACTGTAGTTTCATGGTACTATGGCATTTCAGGGAACACTTTTAGTTTTGACTCACATTCATAGCTTTGGTATTGCAAAAAATATTTTATTCATAGTATGAATATTTTAGAAATGTTTGAGCTCATTTGATATGTTTTTGTGTCTTTTGTCAGTGGTGACACCCTGGAGAGATGTAGATCTACAGTTTAAAACTGATCCTTTGTAATTAGAGATGTTCCGATAGCATTTACAAATAATATAAATCTAGTAAATAAACAACAATAGCTTTTTAAGTGCAGCCACCGCTTGTAAAAATATAAGACCTTTAAAATAAAAAGCTTTAAACGCTGCGGTAACAGAATGAAAGGACCATACGGTACACAGCGCTGTTTTACTTGCATCCAGCATGAAATATTGCAAAATTGCTGGCATTTTTTTTAGCTCTACCTTACACAACACTACTGACAATCACTTCTTCTCTGCTGCTCTAAAACAAGTACTGTTTTGGAGCGGTGAAGAAGTGTTTTTTTTTTTCTTAAAAATAGTATTGGGGGGCATTCAAAAATGGTTTAGAAAAAAAAAGCCAAGTAAGCCAAAAGCCACTATTACACCGTGTCAATATTTCGACTGTTCTTTGAGAAATGTATGTTTTGTCGAAGGTGCTTTTTTAAGTTCATGGAAAATCATATGTTCATATTTCAGCAGTACTTCCTTGTGCCTTTGTGGCACAGACAGTGAGGTATTGTGGAATCAGAGAGCAACCTTCTGTGAGACTATATTGACCATCTGTGTCGGAAGAATCTGCCTTCCAGCTGCAGGGGAGCTGATCTGCTGTTCTGCAGTGAACACACAGACATATTAATGCTGTTATTGTTCTTGAAGAAAACCATTTGAAAGTTGTTTTTTTAACACTTTCATCTTCCTCTCAGGAGTAGTTTAGTTGACAGACAACCATGCTGAAACCAGGGGCCACCAAGGTGGGGCTGCCAAAGCCGGGACTCCAGGAACGGGCGAAGCAAGCCTCCTTGTTCTCCTCCTCTTCCTCCACCACCTCCACAGCCATGAAGACCTCCAGATCCTCCAACATGCTTGCCTCAGACCAGCGCCTCAGCAGGGTCAGTCACACGCTCACTGCAATCTTCCGCTAATGTGGTGATACATTTACATTAGAAATGTCAGTTTGAATTAAATTACTTTAGAACATTATTATAATGTTATTAGACTCATAATGTCGGTATTAACGGCTGATGTGTTTTCCAGCTGAAAAGAGCGAGCAGCGACGATGCCTTGACAAAGCCGGCACTGGGAGCTGCTGCCTCCGGCTCACGGATGAAGAAGACTGTGACTACCGGAGCCATTTCGGATCTTGCCGAGGCCCGTCCTCGCAGCCTGTCTGGTAAGGGACTTACAAATCTCTCAGCTACACATAGGTGACGAATGAAAGAAAAGAAAACCTGCACAATGAGTGGGAAACAGGACAGCAATGCCCCCCAATCATAGGGCGGGAAGGGTCAGTGAATGGTTTGAGTATGAAAATAATGTGAATCACATGCTCTGACCTTCGCAGTCACCAGATGAACTAAACACCTATGGGAGATGTTGGACCGACGTGTTCTGTAGAGCTTTCTACCACCATCATCAAAACACTAAACGACACCAGTAGAGTTCCAAAGACTAGTAGGATCAATGGAGGCACACTGAAACTGTTCGGGTGGATCATCGTTGCCCAACACCTTCCTATATTGGTTTAACTATTTTAACTATTCACTAGTCAGAATTAAGTCACGCACTATAGATGTGATGTGATCACATCACATCAGTGTTGTATCAGTGTTTAGAGATCATCATATTAAATACCATTAAAAGAGTGCAGCTAACCACCTGCGGCCACTAGAGGGCCACAGAACACCACTAAAGCGCAGTACAGACAGCTTGGTGGTCTGTCTCTTTATTCTTGTTTGGTTGGCACCGGTGGGTTGCAGTCGGCAACGAGGGTATGTCGGGGCTTGGTCCAAAACTTAGAGACTGGGCGCATTCATATTCCGCTCCTCGGACAATATCGGCTCAGCTATGTGAACAGCAGGATGTGTTGGGATGGCAAATGTTTGCGGCGTTATTGGCTGGTCTTTTGATATTACTTTTTGCTTCATCATGTGATGTGTGTGCTTGTCTGCATGCAAAGTAAGTGTAGATATATATTTTGATGTAGAACAGCACTGTATGACGATGGGTTGAATCATGTGCCTTGGGACTAAAGGCGCAGAGTATCACCCCATGAAAAAATAAGTCAAAATTCTCTGATTTCAGCTTCTTAAATGTGAATATTATCTTGCTCCTCTATGACAGTGAACTAAATATCTTTTAATGTGTTGACAAACAAAACATCATCTTCGGGTTTGGGAAACACGATCGACATTTTTCACCATTTTATGACATTTTATTGACCAAAAGATTAATCGATAATGAAAATAAGCAATAGTTGCCGTCCTAATTAAGATGTTATTATAAAAACATAACCTTGCCACTATCTTCTACGGTACAAATTTAACATATACAGCACTTCACAACTTTTCTTAAAAATGGCATATTTATTCAAATTTGAAAAGTTTCATTAAATGTGGTTATTGTCTGATAATACACGATTTCCACCATTTTTTGTCCTCTGTTGCCTTCAAGCCTTTCCTAGCAACCATACAGCATGTGTGTTTATCAACATCCAGACATGAAAAATCTATCCAAGACTTTCAAACAGGAAGGTTTAAGAAGATCTTTTTGTCCACATCTTGTTGAAATGATTCACAGTGCACTGTTGCTGGCAATGTTTTGTCATTACTTCCATCTGTGTTGACTTCAGTTGCTGTCTTTACCCAAACAGTGAACACTGTGAAGTTCCGGGCTGCAGGAAGCTTTTTAAAAATTTGCTCTCTTTTATGTTAACCTATTTGCCAGAGTGTTCACCTGTGCGCAGCTGTCTGCAAATGCGTGGCAAGAATTCAAAGAATTACACCAGGATTCATACCTGCATTCATTGAAGTGACATTATGGAGGCATGTGGATCATTTATGGCTGTGGAGTAACACGTGAAAGCCAGAAGGAAGGGCAGATATACCTGACAGACCACAGCTTTGTGATAATGTGCCTCACATGATGATGGTATGACTTGTAATGGAACAAATGATGCCGCCCTTTGTATGTGAACAACACATTGCTGTGCCATCCACCTTCTGTGATTGAATCACAACTCTTATTGCGCGTTGGACAAATATGGCGGTCGATAATGACAGGGATTTGGTTTGCGGTAATTATTGTTGTTCATAGCACTCCCCTGCAAAATCCTCTCTGTGAGAGATAACTGTGTTTGTTTATGGTGGCACTTCTCCACAGCGTGTTGATCCTGTGCTCTGGTGAGATGCGTCTGCAAAAGACTGTGGTGCTGGAGCAAAGATAATTGAATTCTACTCGACAAAGGAACCAGGGCCAAGTGAGGCCCTCGGCTCTTTCAAACACCATTAGACCATGATCTGCTTTCGCTGGACGGGGCTCTAATTAACCAACTTTATTTACTTTTAGATGTCCAATTGAACAGTATTGTTGATTTGATCACATCAAACATATTTAATTAAAGTGAATTTAATTTCTAAATGAAATACACTCAAAACATTTGCTAACTACCAGTTAGTGTCATATCCAAGAATGGAGGTCTGCTCAACATGATGTTCCCATCAGGTCGTCCACCTGGGCTGGGTTGGACTCAATGAAAATGCATGTGAAGAAATATGAAGGCAGACAGTGAGTGGATATGTCTAACTGGTTGCAAAAAAGCGAGCTAATCAGCAAGTGGAAAAATCAAATCTGACGTCTGAAAGAGAGGTGATAGTTAACCATGCGTGCAAGCGAGCGGTGACAATCATCACAAATTGCCGTACCGGTCCTGAGAAATCTGCTGAAATATCCCCACAGGGGAAAATGCCATGATTTGAATATAGATTGGGGTGGTGATCTGTGGTATTTTGTAGTCTTTGAAACATAGCTCACTTGAATGACTTAAGTTTCTGCATTTATTAACACAGATGGGAAGAAAAACATCTCTCTGAAGATTATTTAATTTGTGGGGGAAGAGAAGAATACAAAATTACATTATGACATTTTGGGATAAACATGTTCAGAGCTTCCTGGGCTCTAAAGGTCCCAGTGCAACATAACCATCTTCATACCTGATGGGAAGTAATCAAGACTTTTCTAGACTGTGGATGCATGACAGAATCTTTACTCGGCAGTGAAAACAATTCTGTTGTATGGAGGGAGAAAAACAAAAAGTAATGCACGGACAAATGATGGACTCCATTTCTGTGCAACACCAATGATGGTCTTTCTGAACTGTAATTGTAGCCACATCACATCAGCTCAGCAAATCATTGCTAATTAAATTTTAGGAATGAGGGCAGCAGTGGGTGAGATGCAAAATTTATTATCAGAACTAGGTCAGATGTGCCGAGTATACCGTGCATACATAGAAAATCCCAAAACACACAGTACAGTTGATACTTGTGCTATTTGAATTTCAAAAACACTGCAGCTGCACTTCTCCTTCCCTGGATAATGGCGCTATGGTCTCACTATTGTCACTAATCTTGAGGGATAAAAGCCTTTTGTCTTTCTAAAGACTCCAAACCATTGTTTTGAAGAAAAAATAACCTATATTCAAACAGAATAAATATGATTGCATATGCACCAAACAGTAACACACACTCACACACAGTATTTGCTAAATAAGGTCTGATGACTGACCCCACCCCTGCCTGTCCTCACAGCATGACGCACTATGAATCAAAACTGTTATTTTTGCTAATGGAGTCTTGTCCCTGTCCCAGTTGGCACTTCAACTCCACCGTGCTGTCAGCCAATGGGTTAAAACCCGGCCTCAGCCTGATGACTTATTTAAAACCCCCCCATCAATAATAGAGTAAAGCTTTCACTCGGAGAGTGTCCCTGTGGAGTGTGCAAGGAGGAGAGACAGAAGCAGATAGGACTTCC